>NC_135233.1:755214174-755514174 GCF_051348905.1 Ranitomeya variabilis
CATTGACCCAGACCACGACATTCCCCTTGCACTCTACACAGCCAGAATATGACCCTGCTGAAAGTCAGGTTCCCCTTCCCGCATACTATACCACCTTACACGGGGACAAAGAGGAAGGTGCAGATGAAAGTGCAGGTTCCTTCATCAGGTGGGGGGGCATACTCGTTGGCGACGTCACCGGCACAGGGCCCCTCATAGTACGCAAAAGTGTCTCTGCCGGTGGGAGTCGCCACCGCCGTCAAACACACCGCCGTACTTTGAGGGGCCCTGTGCCAGTGCCAATGCGAACGAATGGGCCCCCCCTGCTTGCTCAGGATCACAGCACTTGCAAAGTTGAAATACTTACCTCTCCCTGCTCCACCGCCGTGACGTATTCCGCGTTTCTTGGGCCAACGAAAAACTTGAGCCAGCCCTACCCCCCACAAATTTAGCCAAATGACCCCCAGTTTTCAATGCCTAACTATTATTATAAAGTAAATTAAGATTGACAAGCTTCAGTAATAAGAATTGATGTTTTTGGCATGGATCAACATGTTAGGGCATGTTAGGTTAGGCTATGGGTTGAACTAGATGGACTTACAGTCTTCCTTCAACCTTAATAACTATGTAACTATGTAACTATGTAAAAATGGGCACTGTAGGTGTTTTCCTGTCCTCCACTCTCAGCCGACTTTGATTCCCCATTGACTTGCATTGGGTATCGTGTTTCGGTCGGCCCCCGACTTTTCGCAATAATCGGCCTATTTCACCCGACCCGACTTTTCACAAAGTCGGGTTTCGCGATACCCGACTCGATCCCAAAAAAGTAAAAGTCGCTCAACCCTAGTGACAGGTCTTTCCCTATGTGTCTGTCACTCAATGAGAGCTGGGAGGATAGAAGCCACCAAGGACCGGTCTCTTGGACAAGTCACCTAAGAGGCTGTTGAATGTATGTTTTTACGCCTCAATGGTTCAGAGTAAAATACCTACAGTAACTGAAATCATAGAACCAGTGTCTGATACAGACTCTCCGGGGTTCAGGCAGCATGTATCAGTCATTGGGTTTTCTTTAATATACAGTTTAAACCTGTCACCAGAAATAAAGCGCTATTAACCTGTAGCTATCTGGTTAATTTGCAGGTTAATAGCATTACTAAGCTGCCCGGCCGGCACCCCCACATGTCGGAACACTACGGGTAGAAAATGAACTTTATAGTCCCCCGCAGCATTTCGGTTTCAGTCACAAGTATCAGTCTAGCCTGGGGGTGCAGTTACAGCCTCCATTCTGTATTCTCAGAGTGGTGACTGAACACCCACCGGTGCCGCCCCGGTGACTGAAACCGAATCACTGCTGGAAAGAATAAAGTTATTTTTTTCCCTGCAGCATTCGGGTAAGTGCAGGTGCCAGGCAGGTAAGTAACGCTATTAACCTGCAGTTTAACCCCATATCCAACATTCATTATTATTACATTAAATCTTTTTTTTTAATTAACAACATTTGATTATAACCTAAATTTATTGTAGATTAGTGAAACGTAAATATTTGTATTATTCTATATAGTTAAGCCATACATGTAAGACAATAATATGTCTTCTTCACTTCTGCTGGGCTCCTAGATTTAGTCATAAGAAACTTTTATATAAATAAATTGTATAACTGAAATAATGCTCCTGCATCCAATTTTGTAAAATGCTCAAAAAAGACCCTGTAACTAAAACCATATGCGTGCAAGAAAGCACAGTAATTTGCATTTTGACTTGCGCAAATTAACTCAAGGCACAGGTTGTCCATGCCAAATATTTTAGGCCTATCTTGGGATATGAGGTAGATCTGCCCAGAGCTGCCTGAGTTATGAGGACTTCTACAGTTAGACAAAACACGCATCCCTAAACATTTAGTAATATAAATCTGTTGTTCTGTTGTCGCCAGGAATTAACAAGCTTAGTCCCTACGAGAGGTGATAAGAATTCATTAATCTAATTAAATACTTCTTATTGCCAAAGTGACTTTGTAGAGAAGCTTCGCTGAAGGATAAGTGCAAAGTAAAATGGAGTCCCAGCAGAGAAACAAATGTTAGACTTGAGCAAGCAGCTACATGCTTCATTAAAGTCTAATTATCTATTGGTTTTAAGTAGCTGATAATATTAAATGAGAATCCAAGATAATTTAAAGAAAATGTTTACTAATTGCAATTGAAGAGTACCATGCCACACTAGCACCTAGGGCACTGTAATTGAGTGTATGTTACCTGTATCTCTCATTATAGTCTTTGTTTCAGCCATTTACTTCCCGTTTGTGCACATAGATTACTGAGAGCAGCTGCACTGAGACTTCTGACATGTTTGTATCATTTATCAAAAGCTACTGTACACACAAAGGATTGATTGGTCAATAACATGGAGCAATAACTAGGATCTTGTCTGCTATCAGAAGTAGGCATCTCTATGTCTGAGCTATTACTAGCTAATTTATTGCTATCTACTGGTACATGTACCACTGAGTATAGAATGATAATGAAACATCCAGATATATGGGCCTTTAAAGGGAACCTGTTATCAAATTGAAGCTGCCCCATCTACAGGCAGCATCAATCAGACACTGACTGCGATTGCCACCAGGGATGTTTCACTTTGAAATACTGTGACGTTTCAGAGAAAACATATTTTCAAAAGCCGACCGGGGACTGACTACTCTGATGTAAGTGTCCAGAGGGCTTTTCCATGCCCCGCTCCAGTTTACTGATAGGTCTCTCACTATGTTTGTACATCAGGGAGACCCATCAGTCAAAGGGCTAGGGGCTAGGAAAATGACATCTTGGGACATGCATCAGACTAATCAACAGAGGCAGATAGTACTTTTCAAAGTATTATAGTCCAACACAAGAAAATAAGGTTGGCACCACTATAGAAACTTGATTCCAGCTCACTCAGTTGCTCTATGCTCATCCACCCGGGGCTCAGACACCGGCCACGCCCTGGCCTCTCATCAAGGATAATATAAAAAATTGGAGTCCGGCTCAACAGGACTGGATTTTCCTTTTTCTTTTTCAAAAGAAAGTAAGGTGCATACAAAAGGAAAATTTACATGGTCGACATGACTCAGTCATAACTCATGAGAAAGACTGCCTAGTGCAGTCGAAACGTATTGACTGGGTCATGTCGACCATGTAAATTTTTCTTTTGTATGCACCTTATTTTCTCTTGAAAAATAAAAAGAAAAGGAAAATCCAGTCCTCTTGAGCCAGACTCCAATTTTTTCTATTATCCTTGGCACAACTATGTCAGATATAAAAGGCAAAATCCACCAGTCTCTGCCTTAAACATGGGTGGTGTTCTATGTAAATCAGAGACTTATAACAAAATCCTTCATGAAGAGAGGTATATTCACGGCACTTATCACAAAAATCTTCATCCAAGATTTCCATTTATTTATGTTTACTCTGAAATACTGCAGAATTTAATCGCATAACCAATGTCTAATTCATCCTGCCTGCGGTTCGGGTAGAATGAATCTGATGAGAGATTTCCTTTAATAGATGGAATTGGCAAGTAACAGAAGTAAAACCAAGGTAGCAGTGGCTTCTAATTTTTACAATAATATTTAAACATTCAAATAATTACTATTTATTAGTATTGACAGTTGTATTAGTGTATATTGACAGTTTATTAGTATTGTAACAAATGTACACAATACCGAATATGTTTGACATGTTAAAATTCTTGGAAACCTCCATAAAAACTTTGCTAAAGGATAAGTGATCAGTAAAGAATGATCTTTGCATATCCACATGTGCAGATCACTGACATTTTATTACTGTTGGCAGAAAAGTCACAGGTTGTATCTTTAATACCACTTAAAGTATGTGTTTGCAAAATAAACTCTGGTCTAAGAATTAGGTTAATGCAATGGGTGTAAGAAATATGAACAAAGTTCACAATTTATAGTGCTATATATATATTTAAGACTTACTTGAAAATATATCACTGCTTTAACGTACAAAAAAAAACCTGATTTTAAGTCTACATTGCCCATAAATCAACAGCATAGCAAACAATAAACAGTCAAAGCTGGTGATCATTTTTCTTACCTGTCCGAATTCCATTATGTATGACTTTCTAAAGAGACATATGTGCCCTATTTAGCGTAATATCTAGAGGAGATTTATTTTTGTCATTGAATGTTTACCTATGTATAAATCTTTCATCATGTGTTCCAACCTTTATCCTTGTTCTAGACACCAAACTTCCATGGGCACATTTACTGAACTTGAGCCACTCCAATATAAATTATATGGGCAAAGTATAAATTGTTCAAAACATGAAAGAGATTTACAATCAGTATGAAGAAATACAATTTACTTTTAGGATCTTACCAAGTTAACACAGGTATTCTTCTTTGATATTTTATGAAGAATCACAGGGGAAGGACAATTATCCATACAGCTCTGGCAAAAATTAAGAGACCACTGCAAAATGTTCAGTTTGTCTGATTTTTCTCTTTATAGGTATATTTTTGAGTGAAATATAAATTTTAATCTGTAAACTTCTGACAACATGCCTCCGAATTTCCAAGCAATACATTTTGTATTTTTTTTATGACAAAGAAAAATAGTCAAAATTAAAAAAACACCAATGCTTTCAGACCTCAAATAATGCAAAGAAAACAAGTTCATGATCATTTAGAAACAACAATACTAATGTTTTAACTCAGTAAGAGTTCAGAAATCAATATTTTGTGGAATAACCATGATTTTTAATCACAGCTTCCATGCGTCTTGGCATGCTTTCCACCAGTCTTTCACACTGTGTCTGGTGCAAAAATGTAAGCAGTTCTACTTTGCTTGATGGCTTGTGACTATCCATCATCCTCTTCATTACATTCCAGAGGTTTTCAATGGGGTTCAGGTCTGGAGATTGGGCTGCCCATGACAGGGTTTCAATGTGGTGGTCTCTTATTTTTTTCCAGAGCTGTTTATATATATATATATATATATATATATATATATATATATATATATATATATATACATATATATATATATATATATATATATATATATATATATATACTGTATATATATACATATACTGTTTATATATATATATAAATATATACATATATATGTATATATATATATATCAAAGATATATAGAAAGAGAGGGCACTCACCGTCTGACGTCTTTTTCAGTCCTTTATTGTGGCATAAAATAGTTGTAGCAGGTCTTACAGGAGAACGCAGGTGTCATGAGACGACGGCCCGTTTCGCGCAAGTGCGCTTCTACAGGTCTCATATATATATATATATACACCACTGTGTGTACAATTATTAGGCAAGTTGTATTTTGATGTCATGATACTTTTTTTTATACATGTTGTCCTACTCCAAGCTGTTCAGGCTTGAGAGCCAACTACCAATTAACTAAATCAGGTGATGTGCCTCTCTGTAATGAGGAGGAGTATTGTCTAATGACATCCTATATAAGGTGTGCTTAATTATTAAGCAACTTCCTTTCGTTTGGCAAAATGGGTCAGAAGAGAGATTTGACGGGCTCTGAAAAGTCCAAAATTGTGAGATGTCTTGCAGAGGGATGCAGCAGTCTTGAAATTGCCAAACTTTTGAAGCGTGATCAGTCACCAAACAATCAAGCGTTTCATGGCAAATAGCCAACAGGGTCGCAAGAAGCGTGTTGGCAAAAAAGGCGCAAAATAACTGCCCATGAATTGAGGAAAATCAAGCGTGAAGCTGCCAAGATGCCATTTGCCACCAGTTTTGCCATATTTCAGAGCTGCAATGTTACTGGAGTAACAAAAAGCACAAGGTGTGCGATACTCAGGGACATGGCGAAGGTAAGGAAGGCTGAAAAACGACCACCTTTGAACAAGAAACATAAGATAAAATGTCAAGACTGGGCCAAGAAATATCTTAAGACTGACTTTTCAAAGGTTTTATGGACTGATGAAATGGGAGTGACTCTTCATGGGCCAGATGGATGGGCCAGAGGTTGGATCAGTAAAGGGCAGAGAGCTCCACTCCGACTCAGACACCAGCAAGGTGGAGGTGGGGTACTGGTATGGGCTGGTGTCATCAAAGATGAACTTGTGGGACCTTTTGATTTGAGGATGGAGTGAAGCTCAACTCCCAGACCTACTGCCAGTTTCTGGAAGACAAGTTCTTCAAGCAGTGGTACAGGAAGAAGTCGATATCGTTCAAGAAAAACATGATTTTCATGCAGAACAATGCTCCATCAGATGCCTCCAACTACTCCACTGCGTGGCTGGCCAGTAAATGTCTCAAAGAAGAAAAAATAATGACATGGCCCCCTTGTTCACCTGATCTGAACTCCATAGAGATCCTGTGGTCCCTCATAAAATGTGAGATCTACAGGGAGGGATAACAGTACACCTCTCGGAACAGTGTCTGGGAGGCTGTGGTGGCTGCTGCACGCAATGTTGATCGTAAACAGATCAATCAACTGACAGAATCTACGGATGGAGGCTGCTGAGTGTCATCATAAAGAAAGGTGGCTATATTGGTCACTAATTTTTGGGGATTTTGTTTTGTCAGAAATGTTTATTTCTAAATTTTGTGCAGTTATATTGGTGTACCTGGTGAAAATAAACAAGTGAGATGGGAATATATTTGTTTTTATTAAGTTGCCTAATAATTCTGCACAGTAATAGTTACCTGCACAAACAGATATCCTCCTAAGATAGCCAAATCTTAAAAAAAGCCAAAAATACTCTACACTCACCCCGAGTAAGAGTAATTATATAGTCAGTGCCCTAGCTACACTCTATCTAAGCACAGTGCACTTCCCTATAAGCAACCTGACAGACGTCATTGCTTTCACTTATTTAACTCTTTCTGACCTTGGACGGGATAGTACGTCCGAGGTCAGAAGCCCCTCTTTGATGCGGGCTCCAGCGGTGAGCCCGCATCAAAGCCGGGACATGTCAGCTGTTTTGAACAGCTGACATGTGCCCGTAATAGGCGCGGGCAGAATCGCAATCTGCCCACGCCTATTAACTAGCTAAATGCCGATATCCATCTGCGCACGCGCGGCATCCCGCGGCCATTTTCCTGGAGCCGCGGCCAGCAGAGCGCCGCGGCCAGCAGAGCGCCGCTTCTGCGCACGCGCGGCCAAAGGAAGATGGCCGCGCCCACCGATCACCAATGAAATAACGAACAGCGCGCTCTTTTAAATCCCCTGGCAGAGGATTCTGGACCTTGGGCATGCGCACACCACTACGCCACCAACGGAAAACTACGCAAAATCTGGGGGAAGACAACACGCCCTTTTGACCAGACCAGCCTGATTGACAGGCGAAAACGACTACTTTGGTAACGTATTTCGGCAGCATAGGTGGGGAATCGGGGTCCACAAACTACACTATTGTAATGCTCAGCTCAGGCCCTATTTAACAGTATTTTTATCTCATACCGAAAAAACAGGGTGACAGGTTCCCTTTAAAGCCTTCGTTGATGCCAATGACATGTATGGCATATATTTAAATATCCTCTAGTCAGTTACAGGGCAAACTCATCCTATGTAATTATAGTCTTTAAGAAAAAAACTCCCTTGATGAATCCAAATAAGGGAAATACGTTGTAACACTAACAGGTAATCTTAGTTTTTACATAGCGCTAACATATTCCGCGGTGCTTTACAGTTTACAGGTACTGATAGAAGCTATGTGTTTGAAATTATTAATATTCCAATATCAGATAACTATAGACATGGTAAAAATAGGGGATAGTGATGATGCCTCCTTATACTGATCGGAGCTGTAACAGAAAACCGGGGCGTTTGGATGTAAATTATCATCATACAAGCAAGTGAGAATATTCTTAATTTGTTTAGCTAATATATATAATGTGTATAAGTGATTTAATTAGTACCATACACTTATATTTGACTTCTGTAAGGAGTACTCACGTAACTACAATTTAATTTTTGGATATATCTTGATTCCTATACTTTGAATACCTGGATGTGATTGTGATTTTATAAAGAGGTCGGTGAAGAAAATCCAGCTGTACGTGTTGTGAATTTGGATTCTGGGCTCCCCCGGTGGCCGCTTGTGGAATTGGACTTGTCATCCTCTTTCCTGTTTCACCTGATTCCATCAGTAGTGGGTGTCGCTATTTAAGCTCATTTCTCTGGTGGTTTCTTGCCGGTCAACAATGTTATCTGATGCCTCTCAGTGCTTGTTCCTGCTTCTAGACAACTACTGATAAGTTGGACTTTTGTCCATGTTTTGTTTTGCCTATTTGTTCCAGTTCGCAGCTGAAGTTTTGTTACTGTGTCTGGAAAGCTCTCGTCGATCAGGGATTGCTACTCTGGCGTTATGAGTTAATGCCAGAGTTTAAGGTAATCTCTGGATGGTGTTTTGTTAGTATTTTTCTGCTGACCATGAAAGTATACTATCTGTCTTCTGCTATCTAGTAAGCGGACCTCAAATTTGCTAAGACTATTTTCCTGCTGCGTTTGTTGTTTCATCTGAACTCACCGTCATTATATGTGGGGGGCTACTGTCTTCTTTGGAATATTTCTCTAGAGGTGAGCCAGGTCTTATATTTCCCTCTGCTAGCTATTTAGGTCTTAGGCCAGAGCTGGGCATCTAGCTATAAATAGGAAATGCTACCTGGCTATTTCTAGTTGCGCGGCAGGCTTAGTTCATGGTCAGTATAGTTCCATCTTCCGAGAGCTTGTCCCTCTATAGGCTTGCTATGATCTCTGCCTGCAGAGATCATGACAGTTTGACCGGCCCAGTTAAAGTGTTAAAGACCCAGGTTGAGAAAGGAGAGTTATAAGAAGTCTGCTGGAATTTTTTTTTTTTTTTCCTCCAGTCTGCCTTGCTGCAGTCTTTTTTCTCTCTCTCCTCCTAATCTCTGTATGCTCTGTGTGCACCTGACAATAATGGATCTCCAGAGTGTAACTGCGGGTTTGAATAATCTCATCACGAAAGTACAAAATTTACAAGATTTTGTAGTACATGCTCCGGTATCTGAGCCGAGAATTCCTTTGCCGGAGTTCTTCACAGGGAATAGAGCTAGCTTCCAGAATTTCCGAAATAATTGTAAGCTTTATTTGTCCCTGAAGTCTCGTTCAGCTGGAGACCCTGCTCAGCAGGTTAGGATTGTGATTTCCTTGCTCAGGGGTGACCCTCAAGATTGGGCCTTCTCATTGCCAGCAGGGGATCCTGCGTTACGCGATGTGGATGCGTTTTTTCTGGCCTTGGGCTTGCTTTATGAGGAATCTCATTTGGAACTTCAGGCAGAAAAAACTTTGATGGCACTATCTCAGGGGCAAGACGAAGCTGAAGTTTTCTGCCAAAAATTCCGAAAATGGTCTGTGCTTACTCAGTGGAATGAGTGCGCCTTGGCGGCAACTTTCAGAGAAGGTCTCTCTGATGCCGTTAAGGATGTTATGGTGGGGTTCCCTTTGCCTGCAGGTCTGAATGAGTCCATGACAATGGCTATTCAGATTGATAGGCGTCTGCGGGAGCGCAAACCGATGCACCATCTGGCGGTGTCTATGGAAAAGACGCCAGAAAGTATGCAGTGTGATAGAATTCTGTCCAGGAGTGAGCGACAGAATTTTAGACGGAAGAATGGATTGTGTTTCTATTGTGGGGATTCTACTCATGTTATATCGGCATGCTCTAGGCGTACAAAGAAGCTTGATAAGTCTGTTTCCATTGGCACCATTCAGTCTAAGTTTATTTTGTCTGTAACCCTGATTTGCTCTTTGTCATCCATTGCCACGGACGCCTATGTTGACTCTGGCGCCGCTCTGAGTCTTATGGATTGGTCCTTTGCCAATCGTTGTGGTTTTGATTTAGAGCCTTTGGAGACTCTTATTCCTCTGAAGGGGATTGACTCCACCCCATTGGCTAATAATAAACCACAATACTGGACACAAGTAACCATGCGTATCAATCCGGATCACCAGGAGATTATTCGTTTCCTGGTGCTGTATAATTTACATGACGATTTGGTACTGGGATTGCCATGGTTGCAGTCTCACAATCCAGTCTTGGACTGGAGAGCTATGTCTGTGTTGAGCTGGGGATGTAAGGGTATTCATGGGGACGTACCTTTGGTTTCTATTTCGTCGTCCATTCCCTCTGAAGTCCCTGAGTTCCTCTCTGATTTTCAAGACGTCTTTGACGAACCCAAGCTTGGGTCGTTACCTCCGCACCGTGAGTGCGATTGTGCCATAGATTTGATACCGGGTTGTAAATATCCAAAGGGTCGTTTGTTTAATTTGTCTGTGCCGGAACATGCTGCTATGCGGGAATATATAAAGGAGTCTTTGGAAAGGGGACATATTCGTCCATCTTCTTCTCCCTTGGGAGCTGGGTTTTTCTTTGTCTCAAAAAAAGACGGCTCTTTGAGACCATGTATTGATTATCGGCTTCTGAATAAGATCACTGTTAAGTATCAATACCCATTGCCATTGCTTACTGATTTGTTTGCTCGTATAGAGGGTGCTAAGTGGTTCTCTAAAATTGATCTTCGTGGGGCGTATAATTTGGTGCGGATCAGGCAGGGGGATGAGTGGAAGACCGCATTTAATACGCCCGAGGGCCACTTTGAGTATTTGGTCATGCCTTTTGGTCTTTCTAATGCCCCTTCAGTTTTCCAGTCTTTTATGCATGATATTTTCCGCGATTTTCTGGATAAATTTATGATAATATATCTGGATGATATTCTGATTTTTTCTGATGACTGGGACTCTCACGTCCAGCAGGTCAGGAGAGTTTTTCAGGTTCTGCGGTCTAATTCTTTATGTGTGAAGGGGTCTAAGTGCGTTTTTGGGGTCCAGAAAATTTCCTTTTTGGGGTATATTTTTTCTCCCTCTTCCATTGAGATGGATCCCGTCAAGGTGCAAGCTATTTGTGACTGGACTCAGCCCTCCTCTCTTAAGGGTCTTCAGAGATTTTTGGGCTTTGCCAACTTTTACCGCCGATTTATTGCTGGTTTTTCGGATGTCGTTAAACCACTGACTGATTTGACCAGACAAGGCGCTGATGTTGCTAATTGGTCCCCTCATGCTGTAGAGGCCTTTCAGGAGCTTAAGCGCCGTTTTGCCTCTGCCCCTGTGTTGCGTCAGCCTGATGTGAATCTGCCTTTTCAGGTTGAGGTTGACGCTTCGGAGATCGGAGCTGGGGCAGTGTTGTCGCAGAAAGGTTCCGACTGCTCCGTCATTAGGCCTTGTGCCTTCTTTTCTCGCAAATTTTCGCCCGCAGAGCGGAATTATGATGTTGGGAATCGGGAGCTTTTGGCCATGAAGTGGGCGTTTGAGGAGTGGCGCCATTGGCTCGAGGGGGCTAGGCATCAGGTGGTGGTATTGACTGACCACAAAAATTTGATTTATCTTGAGACTGCCAGACGCCTGAATCCTAGACAGGCGCGCTGGTCTTTATTTTTTTCTCGCTTTAATTTTGTGGTGTCATACCTACCGGGTTCTAAGAATGTTAAGGCAGATGCCCTTTCTAGGAGTTTTGACCCGGACTCTCCTGGTAATTCTGAACCCACAGGTATCCTTAGGGAGGGAGTAATTTTGTCGGCCGTTTCTCCTGATCTGCGGCGGTCCTTGCAAGAGTTTCAGGCGGATAGACCGGATCGTTGTCCGCCTGATAGACTGTTTGTTCCAGATGATTGGACCAGCAGAGTCATCTCTGAGGTACATTCTTCTGCATTGGCAGGTCATCCCGGAATTTTTGGTACCAGGGATTTGGTGGCAAGATCCTTCTGGTGGCCTTCTCTGTCACGAGATGTGCGAGTCTTTGTGCAGTCATGTGACGTTTGTGCTCGGGCCAAGTCTTGTAGTTCTCGGGCTAGCGGACTGCTGTTGCCCTTGCCTATTCCTAAGAGGCCTTGGACACACATCTCGATGGATTTTATTTCAGATCTGCCTGTTTCCCAGAAGATGTCTGTCATCTGGGTGGTCTGTGACCGTTTCTCTAAAATGGTCCATTTGGTTCCTCTGCCCAAGTTGCCTTCTTCTTCTGAGTTGGTTCCTCTGTTTTTTCAGAATGTTGTCCGATTGCACGGTATTCCTGAGAATATTGTTTCTGACAGAGGTACCCAATTTGTGTCTAGATTTTGGCGGGCATTCTGTGCTAGGATGGGCATAGATTTGTCTTTTTCATCTGCTTTTCACCCTCAGACTAATGGCCAGACCGAGCGGACTAATCAGACCCTTGAGACATATCTGAGGTGTTTTGTCTCTGCTGACCAGGATGATTGGGTTGCTTTTTTGCCATTGGCAGAGTTCGCCCTCAATAATCGGGCCAGTTCTTCCACCTTGGTGTCCCCGTTTTTCTGTAATTCGGGGTTTCACCCTCGATTTTCCTCCGGTCAGGTGGAATCCTCGGATTGTCCTGGAGTGGATGCGGTGGTGGAGAGATTGCATCACATCTGGGGGCAGGTTATGGACAATTTGAAGTTGTCACAGGAGAAGACTCAGCGTTTTGCCAACCGTCATCGTCGTGTTGGTTCTCGGCTTTGTGTTGGAGATTTAGTGTGGTTGTCTTCTCGTTTTGTCCCTATGAGGGTCTCTTCTCCTAAGTTTAAACCTCGGTTCATCGGCCCTTATAGAATATTGGAGATTCTTAATCCTGTTTCTTTCCGTTTGGACCTCCCTGCGTCCTTTTCCATTCATAACGTTTTTCATCGGTCGTTATTGCGCAGGTATGAGGTACCTGTTGTACCTTCTCTTGAGCCTCCTGCTCCGGTGTTGGTTGAGGGTGAGTTGGAGTACGTTGTGGAGAAAATTTTGGACTCTCGTGTTTCCAGACGGAAACTCCAGTATCTGGTCAACTGGAAGGGTTACGGCCAGGAGGATAATTCTTGGGTCAATGCATCTGATGTTCATGCTTCTGATCTTGTTCGTGCCTTCCATAGGGCTCATCCTGGTCGCCCTGGTGGATCTGGTGAGGGTTCGGTGCCCCCTCCTTGAGGGGGGGGTACTGTTGTGAATTTGGATTCTGGGCTCCCCCGGTGGCCGCTTGTGGAATTGGACTTGTCATCCTCTTTCCTGTTTCACCTGATTCCATCAGTAGTGGGTGTCGCTATTTAAGCTCATTTCTCTGGTGGTTTCTTGCCGGTCAACAATGTTATCTGATGCCTCTCAGTGCTTGTTCCTGCTTCTAGACAACTACTGATAAGTTGGACTTTTGTCCATGTTTTGTTTTGCCTATTTGTTCCAGTTCGCAGCTGAAGTTTTGTTACTGTGTCTGGAAAGCTCTCGTCGATCAGGGATTGCTACTCTGGCGTTATGAGTTAATGCCAGAGTTTAAGGTAATCTCTGGATGGTGTTTTGTTAGTATTTTTCTGCTGACCATGAAAGTATACTATCTGTCTTCTGCTATCTAGTAAGCGGACCTCAAATTTGCTAAGACTATTTTCCTGCTGCGTTTGTTGTTTCATCTGAACTCACCGTCATTATATGTGGGGGGCTACTGTCTTCTTTGGAATATTTCTCTAGAGGTGAGCCAGGTCTTATATTTCCCTCTGCTAGCTATTTAGGTCTTAGGCCAGAGCTGGGCATCTAGCTATAAATAGGAAATGCTACCTGGCTATTTCTAGTTGCGCGGCAGGCTTAGTTCATGGTCAGTATAGTTCCATCTTCCGAGAGCTTGTCCCTCTATAGGCTTGCTATGATCTCTGCCTGCAGAGATCATGACATGTACGGTTATTAAAATTCTTATTCTTTTAATGCATAGTTAAAATTAGGATTACATCCATATCACGTTTTAGATATAAAACACCAACGCGTTTTTGCGCCTTTAATGAAGGTGTTGCTTGACGTACCAAAAACACATCAGTGTTTTATATCTGAAGCTCATTATGGATGTAATTCTAATTTTAACTATGCAACAATAAAAGAAGAGTTTTAACGACCATGAAGCTGGATTTCCTTCACTTACCTCTTCTTATATGGTGTCTTTAGGAGACAAATTCTTCCATGCTCTGGACTGGACTAAGGCGATATGTGGTCAGTTGGAATTTTTTTAGTTTTTCCCTGAGTGATTTTATATCTACTCAATTGAACAGATTCCACTGTTTTGATCTGACATTGAATGTGTCTTCAACATACTTATGATATACTTACGTATTTTCTTTTTATCAGGACTCATTTATTTTATATGTTTAATTAAAAATTATGTTTTAATATCACTCACAATTGTTGCTTCATTCACAGTTTCATACTTGTCTGATGACGTGAGTCATAAATATCAATAGTACTAGACAAGTACAACTATCTAGTTTTTCGTTTGCTAGATTTTCCTATCTGGCAGCAAACTGATAACTTCTGTAGGATGGGACATAACTGGCTATATGGTAAGAAATAACATAAGCAGAATTAAACTTGTAAAATGTTCAAAATTTAATTATTATCAAGTTCTAACTGTAATTCTTACTGTAAATTCACAAGTTTTTTTTATGTAACAGGGCAAACAGATTTGTAGCCTACAGAAATCTAATTTTGTTAGGAAAAAGAAATAAAACCGTCCTTTTGTCCTGTTTTTATTTATAGATAATTCATTTGATCCATGTCCCTTAAATTCACTTCTTACACTGACCTCGTAACCTTTCCTGTCAAGTGGCAAAGTTAATGGGATCACTGAGCAAGTGGTTAAAATGGCAGTGATGCATCACAGTCCGGGGAAGAGAATAATAACAATGTGACTGGAATTGAAAAACGCATCGCCATTTGCTCTCAATGAATTCCTAGGTTTTCTATTATTAGAATATGGATAAAGTGATTAGAGAAGGCAACTAGGACAAAATAAAAATTACATCACAGCAATAAAGAGAAATAGATGGGAAGTATTGATTTTTAGAGGACAGGCAATTAATCATTGATTGCACATCTCATCATTAACGCATTTCATACCGGTAACTGTGGAGTGGCCAGTAGTAAGGAACATACCCTTTAGAATGCAAATAGTTAATCAGGTGCCAATCTTATTAGTAGCTAGTTAGTCATTTTAGCATTTGAGGTTGTGAGGAAATCGTCCAGCCCTTCTAAAATATTGTTATAGTATCTGCCATTGCTGCCTCTTGCGGTCGGTCGGCATTCCATAGTCAGACAGCTCAAACTGTAAAGAATCCTTTCCTGTCTAGTTGCCAGAATTGCTTCTCTTTTATTCATAATGATCATATTCATAAACTTCTATTGTCAATGCCACAAATCAGAGCACAGGGCACATTAGATCTGAGAGCAAAACAAGATTATAGGTTTATTAACCCCTTCCCGACCTGTGCATATGCTGTGTCACAGAATGATCGCGTCCCTGCAGGCCGGGTGAAAGGGTTAACTCCAATTTCACCCGACATGCAGGGACAGGGGGAGTGGTACTTCGCCCCCCCGTGGCAACGATCGCTCTGATTGGCTGTTGAAAGTGAAACAGCCAATCAGAGCAATCTGTAATATTTCACCTATGAAAATTGGTGAAATATTACAATCCAGCTGGAGACCCCGATCTGGCCCCCCCACCGACTGACGGCGGCGATCTGCAGTTGCCGTCAGTGTTCCCTACCCCTCCGTCCTGTCCTAAGCGCCTTCCTCTCCCATCCGACCCTCCCCCGTCCTCCCCTGTGCCCCCCCGCTGTCCGATCGCACCCCCCCATACTTATCTAGTCCCGGTGTCCCTCCCGGTGTCCTCGGTCTTCTCGCATGGGCTCCGCCATCTTGGAAAATGGCGGGCCGGCAGATTCGTTCCTTGCACATTTTGATCGCTGCGATAGGTTCTATCACAGCGATCAAAGTAAAAAAAATAGTAAATAACCCCCCCTTTATCACCCCCATAGGTAGAAACAATAATAAAATACTGAAAATATATTTATTTTTGTTTTTCTGTTAGGACTAGGGGTAGGGTTAGGGTTAGGGGTAGGGTTAGGGGTAGGGTTAGGTTTAAGGGTAGGGTTGCACTTAGGGTTGCACTTTGGGTTGCACTTAGGGTTGCACTTAGGGATAGGGTTGCACTTAGGGATAGGGTTGCACTTACGGTTGCACTTAGGGATAGGGTTGCACTTAGGGTTGCACTTAGGGATAGGGTTGCACTTAGGGATAGGGTTGCACTTACGGTTGCACTTAGGGATAGGGTTGCACTTAGGGTTGCACTTAGGGTTGCACTTAGGGATAGGGTTGCACTTAGGGTTGCACTTAGGCATAGGGTTGCACTTAGGGATAGGGCTGCACTTAGGGTTGCACTTAGGGATAGGGTTGCACTTAGGGATAGGGTTGCACTTAGGGATAGGGTTGCACTTACGGTTGCACTTAGGGATAGGGTTGCACTTAGGGTTGCACTTAGGGTTGCACTTAGGGATAGGGTTGCACTTAGAGTTGCACTTAGGCATAGGGCTGCACTTAGGAATAGGGCTGCACTTAGGGTTGCACTTAGAGTTGCACTTAGGGATAGGGTTGCACTTAGGGATAGGGTTACACTTAGGGATAGGGTTGCACTTACGGTTGCACTTAGGGTTGCACTTAGGCATAGGGCTGCACTTAGGGATAGGGCTGCACTTAGGGTTGCACTTAGAGTTGCACTTAGGGATAGGGTTGCACTTAGGGATAGGGTTGCACTTACGGTTGCACTTAGGGATAGGGTTGCACTTAGGGTTGCACTTAGGGTTGCACTTAGGGATAGGGTTGCACTTAGGGTTGCACTTAGGCATAGGGCTGCACTTAGGGATAGGGCTGCACTTAGGGTTGCACTTAGAGTTGCACTTAGGGATAGGGTTGCACTTAGGGATAGGGTTGCACTTACGGTTGCACTTAGGGTTGCACTTAGGGATAGGGTTGCACTTAGGGTTGCACTTAGGCATAGGGCTGCACTTAGGGATAGGGCTGCACTTAGGGTTGCACTTAGAGTTGCACTTAGGGATAGGGTTACACTTAGGGATAGGGTTGCACTTAGGGATAGGGTTGCACTTACGGTTGCACTTAGGGATAGGGTTGCACTTAGGGTTGCACTTAGGGTTGCACATAGGGATAGGGTTGCACTTAGGGTTGCACTTAGGCAATAGGGCTGCACTTAGGGATAGGGCTGCACTTAGGGTTGCACTTAGGGTTGCACTTAGGGATAGAATTGCACTTAGGGATAGGGCTGCACTTAGGGATAGGGCGGCACTTAGGGCTGCACTTAGGGCTGCACTTAGGGCTGCACTTAGGGTTGCACTTAGGGTTGCACTTAGGGTTAGAATTAGGGTTAGGATTACAATTAGGGTTAGAGTTAGGGTTAGAATTAGGGCTAGGGTTGGAATTAGGGTTAGAATTAGGCTATGTGCACATGGTGCAGATTTGGCTGCGGATCCGCAGCGGATTGGTCGCTGCGGATTCGTAGCAGTTTTCCATCACGTTTACAGTACCACATAAACCTATGGAAAACCAAATCCGCTGTGCCCATGGTGCGGAAAATAAAGCGCGGAAACGCTGCATTGTATTTTCCGCAGCATGTCAATTCTTTGTGCGGATTACGCAGCGTTTTACACCTGCTCCATAATAGGAATCCGCAGGTGAAATTAACACAAAAAACACTGGAAATCCGCAGTAAATCCGCAGGTAAAGCGCAGTGCGTTTTACCTGCAGATTTTTCAAAAACAGTGCGGAAAAATCCGCACACAAATCCGCAACGTGGGCACATAGCCTTAGGGTTAGGGTTGGAATTAGGGTTAAGACTAGGGTTAGGGGTGTGTTGGGGTGAGGGTTGGGATTAGGGTTAGGGGTATGTTGGGGTTAGTGTTGGAGTTAGAATTGAGGGGTTTCCACTGTTTAGGCACATCAGGGGGTCTCCAAACGCGACATGGCGCCACCATTGATTCCAGCCAATCTTGCGTTGAAAAAGTCAAATGGTGCTCTCTCCCTTCTGAGCCCCGACGTGTGCCCAAACAGTGGTTTACCCCCACATATGGGGTACCAGCATACTAAGGAGAAACTGGACAACAACTTTTGGGGTCCAATTTCTCCTGTAACCCTTGGGAAAATAAAAAATTGCAGGCTAAAAAATTATTTTTGAGGAAAGAAAAATGATTTTTTATTTTCATGGCTCTGCGTTATAAACTTCTATGAAGCACTTGGGGGTTCAAAGTGCTCACCACACATCTAGATTAGTTCCATTGGGGGTCTAGTTTCCAAAATGGGGTCACTTGTGGGGAGTTTCTACTGTTTAGGCACATCAGGGGCTCTGCAAACGCAACGTGACGCCCGCAGAGCATTCCATTAAAGTCTGCATTTCAAAATGTCACTACTTCCCTTCCGAACCCCGACGTGTGCCCGAACAGTGGTTTACCCCCACATATGGGGTATCAGCGTACTCAGGAGAAACTGGACAACTTTTGGGGTCAAATTTCTCCTGTTACCCTTGGGAATATAAAAAATTGCGGGCTAAAAAATCATTTTTGAGAAAATATATATTTTTTTTTTTTCATGGCTCTGCGTTATAAACTTCTATGAAGCACTTGGGGGTTCAAAGTGCTCACCAAACATCTAGATTAGTTCCGTTAGGGGTCTAGTTTCCAAAATGGTGTCACTTGTGGGGAGTTTCTACTGTTTAGGCACATCAGGGGCTCTGCAAATGCAACGTGATGCCCGCAGAGCATTCCATCAAAGTCTGCATTTCAAAATGTCACTACTTCCCTCCCGAACCCCGACGTGTGCCCGAACAGTGGTTTACCCCCACATATGGGGTATCAGCGTACTCAGGAGAAACTGGACAACAACTTTCAGGGTCAAATTTCTCCTGTTACCCTTGGGAAAAAAAAAATTGTGGGCTAAAAATCATTTTTTGAGAAAAGAAAAATTATTTTTTATTTTCATGGCTCTGCGTTATAAACTTCTATGAAGCACTTTGGGTTTCAAAGTGCTCACCACACATCTAGATTAGTTCCTTGGGAGGTCTAGTTTCCAAAATGGGGTCACTTGTAGGGGAGCTCCAATGTTTAGGCACACAGGTGCTCTCCAAACGCGACATGGTGTCCGCTAATGATTGGAGCTAATTTTCCATTCAAAAAGCCAAATGGCATGCCTTCCCTTCCGAGCCCTGCCGTGCGCCCAAACAGTGGTTTATCCCCACATATGGGGTACCAGCGTACTCAGGAGAAACTGGACAATAACATTTGGGTTCCAATTTTTCCTGTTACCCTTGGGAAAATAAAAAATTCTGGGCTAAAAAATCATTTTTGAGGAAAGAAAAATTATTTTTTATTTTCACGGCTCTGCGTTATAAACTTCTGTGAAGCAGCTGGGGGTTTAAAGTGCTCACTATGCATCTAGATAAGTTCCTTGGGGGGTCTAGTTTCCAAAATGGGGTCACTTGTGGGGGAGCTCCAATGTTTAGGCACACAGGGGCTCTCCAAACGCGACATGGTGTCCGCTAACGATTGCAGCTATTTTTCCATTCAAAAAGTCAAATGGCGCGCCTTCCCTTCTGAGCCTTGCCGTGCACCCAAAAAGTGGTTTACCCCCACATATGAGGTATCGGTGTACTCAGGAGAAATTTCCCAACAAATTTTAGGATCCATTTTATCCTGTTGCCCATGTGAAAATGAAAAAATTGAGGCAAAAATTTTTTTTGTGAAAAAAAAGTACTTTTTCATTTTTACGGATCAATTTGTGAAGCACCTGAGAGTTTAAAGTGCTCACTATGCATCTAGATAAGTTCCTTGGGGGGTCTAGTTTCCAAAATGGGGTCACATGTGGGGGAGCTCCAATGTTTAGGCACACAGGGTCTCTCCAAACGCGACATGGTGTCCGCTAACGATGGAGATAATTTTTCATTCAAAAAGTCAAATGGCGCTCCTTCCCTTCCGAGCCTTGCCGTGCACCCAAACAGTGGTTTACCCCCACATATGAGGTATCGTTGTACTCAGGAGAAATTGCCCAACAAATTTTAGGATCCATTTTATCCTGTTGCCCATGTGAAAATGAAAAAATTGAGGCTAAAAGAAATTTCTTGTGAAAAAAAAGTACTTTTTCATTTTTACGGATCAATTTGTGAAGCACCTGGGGGTTTAAAGTGCTCACTATGCATCTAGATAAGTTCCTTGGGGCGTCTAGTTTCAAAAATGGGGTCACTCCAATGTTTAGGCACACGGGGGCTCTCCAAACGCGACATGGTGTCCGCTAAAGATTGGAGCCAATTTTTCATTCAAAAAGTCAAATGGCGCTCCTTCGCTTCTGAGCCCTGCCGTTCCCCCAAACAGTGGTTTACCCCCACATATGAGGTATCAGCGTACTCAGGACAAATTGGACAACAACTTTTGTGGTCCAGTTTCTCCTTTTACCCTTGGGAAAATAAAAAAAGTTGTTGCTAAAAGATCATTTTTGTGACTAAAAAGTTAAATGTTCACTTTTTCCTTCCATGTTGCTTCTGCTGCTGTGAAACACCTGAAGGGTTAATAAACTTCTTTAATGTGGTTTTGAGCACATTGAGTGGTGCAGTTTTTAGCATGGTGTCACTTTTGGGTATTTTCAGCCATATAGACCCCTCAAAGCGACTTCAAATGTGAGGTGGTCCCTAAAAAAAATGGTTTTGTAAATTTTGTTGTAAAAATGAGAAATCACTGGTCAAATTTTAACCCTTATAACTTCCTAGCAAAAAGAAATGTTGTTTCCAAAATTGTGCTGATGTAAAGTAGACATGTGGAAAATGTTATTTATTAACTATTTTGTGTTACATAACTCTCTGGTTTAACAGAATACAAATTAAAAATGTGAAAATTGCAAAATTTTCAAAATTTTCGCCAAATTTCCATTTTTTTCACAAATAAACGCAGAAATTATCGACCTAAATTTACCACTAGCATGAAGCCCAATATGTCATGAAAAAACAGTCTCAGAACCGCTAGGATCCGTTGAAGCGTTCCGAAGTTATTACCTCATAAAGGGACACTGGTCAGAATTGCAAAAAACGGCCAGGTCATTAAGGTCAAAATAGGCTGGGTCATGAAGGGGTTAATCATTCAACTAATATGGAGTTGGAGTTTCAGGCTTGTTAAATGCTGTTTCAAACAAGATGTTTGAAAAACATACTAAGTAAATCATTCTATTCACAGTACTTTCAAAGACCGTGCAAAATGAAGCATAAATAATAAAAGTTACCTTTAAATTAAAAGAGGACTATTATTCAAAAATGATTTATTGTTTAAATCATCTTGAATGCATTGTTTTCTGCAATATTTTATCTCTATATCATAATCTGTATTAACTAGTGAGGAGTGGTGATGAGCGCAAGTGCACGTTACTCGAGTCTGCTTAGAGTGCTCGAGGATTCACCGAGTATCACAGGTGCTCGAGTGACATGTTTGAGCTCCCATGGCCACATGTTTCGTGGCCTTTAGACAGCCACAAAATATATGGGGAATGCCCGTGTATGTCATGCAATCCCCGCTCTCTAACATCCGCGAAAAATGAGGCTGCGGGGACTGAAACATGTCACTCGAGCACTCGTGATACTCGGTACACACCCTATCACCCTAGGCAAACTTGAGTAACAAGCACTTGAGCTCATCACTAATATTAACCCCTTCACCACTCAGCCTTCACCTTCCTAACAAGGCCAAATTTTACAATTCTGACCAGTGTCACTTTATGAGGTAATAACTCTGGGTTGGAACACTTCAACCTATCCCATTCATTCTGAGACAGTTTTTTCATGACACATTGTACTTTATGTTAATGGTAGATACATTTATATCAATATTTTATATCTACCACATGTTTACTTTAGATCAACATCATTTTTTAAACATAATTGTTTTTGTTAAGAAGCAAAAAGGGTTAAAGTTTATCAACAATTTCTCATTTTTTCAACAAAATTTACTAAACCAATTTTTGTAGGGACCACATCACATTTGAAATTACTTTGAGGGGCCAATATGACAGAAAATAACCAAAAGTGACACCAGTTTAAAAACTGCACTCCTCAAAATGCTCATACAGTCATACACAAGGAAGGGGATGATTAATGAGCGACTTTCACACATCAACACACACACGATTTCAAGTATACACTAGCGCATGGCCGTGCGATCAAGCAAACCTTTTATAGCTGCAGCAAGTACAGGACCTTCCCAGAAGGACCAATGGGAGGCTGCCACAGAAGTTGAGCACCTTCAGGACCTTCCTAGAGGACCAATGGGATTTGCTGCAGTATCTAAGCATGTGACCCTTAATCTCCAACGAGAGATCTTACCCTGGCATGCTCAGTATGTGAAAAGCAGGACTTAGTCCCAGAAAGACCTGCTCGCTGCTGAACATTGCTGGCTACAAGGACAGAGCCTGGAAGGTCAGTAGTAACCAGTCATCCAGTATCATCCTGAGCTAGACGCTGTGACCGACGTCTCCGCTGAGCAGACTCCACTGCGGCTGGAGAAGAATGGGAGACCGCAGCGAACATGGTTCGAGATTCCCCCTGTGCAGAGGCGGGATCTCGACACCTATCAACAGGTACTTAAAAGTTTCTCCTTCTTTCGGTAGAGCTTTCACAAACTGCTTTATCAGTCCCACCTTAATGTGGAGTTACAGCAGTCAAAACTTTAGTGGATCAACTAAACTTTCTGCAACTATGTTCTTGAGTTCAGGTTGTAAAGATGTTCTCGTTGGACATCTTTTTTTGGCTCCAGTAATAAGTCCTATCCAGGCTGTCCAGAAATGATGGTGGAAGCTCATGGATTGCTTCCAGATCATTAAGGGTTAAATATGTTTATGTACATGTGTGTGGTACAGGTAGAATAATTCCCCCCTGGGCTGCAGTTAGCTAGGAAAGGGTTAACTGTAGTGACCAACCCAGATGTTTGTTTTAGCCCCACATTTTTTATTTTTATAAAGGCAAATAGGAAAAAATGGATCACACAGCTTGTTGTGCAATTTCTGCTGAGTGCACCAATACACTACATGTACACACGTGGTCAAAATTGTTGGTTCCCCTCATTTAATGACAGAAAAACTCACAATGGTCACAGAAATAACTTGAATCTGACAAAAATAATAATAAATAAAAATCTATGAAAATGAGCAAATGAAAGTCAGACATTGCTTTTCAACAATAAAACTCATGAAATAGGCCTGGACAGAAATGACGGTACCCATCATTCATGGTACCCCTGAAAATAATGTGACAAAAGGGACATGTTAAATCACGGTGTGTCCACTAACTAGCATCACAGGTGTCTACAAACTTGGAATCAGTGAGTGGGCCTGTATATAGGGCTACAGATACTCACTGTGCTGTTTGGCGACATGTTGTATATCACACTCAACATGGACCAGAGGAAGCAAAGGAAAGAGTTTTCTCAGGAGATTAGAAAGAAAATTATAGACAAATATGTTAAAGGTAAAAGTTATAAGACCTTCTCCAAGCAGCTTGATGTTCCTGTGACTACAGTTGCACATATTATTCAGAAATTTAAGATCCATAGGACTGTAGCCAACCTCCCTGGACGTGGCCGCAGGAGGAAAATTAATGACAAATTATAGAGATCGATACGAATGGTAACAAAAGAGCCCAGAAAAACTTCTAAACAGATTAAAGGTGAACTTCAAGCTCAAGGAACATCAGTGTCAGATTGCACCATCCATCGTTGTATGAGCCAAAGTGGACTACAGGAGAAATGACCAAGGAGGACACCATTGTTGAAAAAAAATCATAAAAAAGCCAGACTGGAATTTGCCAAACTACATGTTGTCAAGCCACAAAGCTTCTGGGAGAATGTCCTATGGACAGATGAGACAAAAATGGAACTTTTTGGAAAGGCACATGAGCTCTATGTTTACAGACGGAAAAATGAAGCATATAAAAAAAAGAACACTGTCCCTACTGTGAAACATGGACAAGGCTCTGTTATGTTCTGGGCCTGCTTTGCTGCATCTGGCACAGGGTGTCTAGAATCTGTGCAGGGTTCAATGAAATCTCAAGACTATCAAGGAATTCTAGAGAGAAATGTGCTGCCCAGTGTCAGAAAGCTTGGTCTCAGTCGCAGGTCACGGTTCTTGCAACAGGATAATAACCCAAAAAACACAGCTAAAAACACCCAAGAGGCTAAGAGGAAAACATTGGACTATTCTGAAGTGGCCTTCTATGAGCCCTGACCTAAATCCTATTGAGCATCTTTGGAAAGAGCTGATACATGCCATCTGAAAAAAAAACTCGAGACATCTGGAACATTTTGCTCTTGAGGAGTTCGCCAAAATACCTGTCGAGAGGTGCAGAAGTCTCATTGACAGTTACAGGAATCGTTTGATTGCAGTGATTGCCTCAAAAGGTTGTGCAACAAAATATTAAGTTAAGGGTACCATAATTTCTGTCCAGGCCTATTTCTTGAATATTATTTTTTTAAATTCTATGGAAGCATGGTTGAAAAGCAATGTCTGACTTTCATTTGTTCATTTTCATAGATTTTTGATTTATTATTACTTTGACAGATTCAAGTTATTCCTGTGACTATTGTGAGATTTTCTGTCATTAAACGAGGGGTACCAACAATTCTGACCATATGTGTAAATGGGAACTGCTTTTGAGGCTCAGTGCAAAGCTCAGAAAGGAAGGAGCGCCATATTATAGTGCAGATTTTGCTGTTATAGTTTGTGGGTGCCCATTGGAAGAGACTCTGAGGTGCCATAACAGCAGAACCCCCCATAAGTGACCCCATTTTACAAATGACACATCTCAATGACTTCATCTAAGGGTGCAGTTATATTGACACCATGGGAGTGTCACTAAATTTTATTCCATTGGGCAGTGAAGAAGAGCTAATTATATTTTTATCACAACATTTTTTAAGCCCAGATTTTCCATTTTCACAAGGATAAATGGGTAAAATGGCACAAAAATGTGTCACTCAATTTCTGCTGAGCGTGGCAATACCCCATATGTGGCTGTACAGTACAGCTTAGCCACATAGCGATACTCAGGAAGGAAAGAGCGCTATTTGACTCTTGGAGCACAGCCTTTCCTAGAATAGTTTACAGACTGCATATTCCAAGCCCCTAAATGTCAGAAAAGCAGAATCCCCTCTTAAGTGACCCCATTAAGTAAATTACACCCCTCTGGGAATTTATTTACAGGTGTAGTGATGATTTTGACTCCATGGATGTTTTCCAGAAATGAGCAGCAATGGATGTTCTTAAATCTGCCCATTGTAGTGCATGTACATTGCTGGAGACATGAAGCCATAAATTAAGCGGACTTTCATTGCTACAGAAATGCCAAACATGTGGGCGTTAAATGTGGTTTAGGCAAACTGGGTTTCATGACAAGGGCGTCAATTGGATTTGGGTGTGCAAAATTCACTGGATTTCTTTATTGGGAACATTTTACATAGCATTTTGGATCACATTTATTCTGTGCTCTACACTGAGCACTTGCACTGGGGTTTCCATCTAAATCTCCAAATGACATGATTCAGATGAAATACGCGAGGAAGGCTACGTTCACATTTGCGGTCCTCGCCGCAGCGTCGGGCGCCGCAGCGGCGCCGCATGCGTCATGCGCCCCTATATTTAACATGGGGGCGCATGGACATGCGGCGCACTTGCGTTTTGCGCCGCATGCGTCGCTGCGGCGCCCGCGTCGGTGCGCAGAGGACGCAGCAAGTTGCATTTTTGCTGCGTCCAAATTCAATGAAAAAAACGACGCATGCGGCGCAAAACGCAGCGTTGTGCATGCGTTTTGCTGCGTTTTTATTTGCGTTGTGCGTTGCGGCGCCGACGCTGCGGCGCACAACGCAAATGTGAACGTAGCCTAATTCATTCACTATACTAAGGCAGCATCTTTACTCCGAACTCCATCTGGCCTCTGTTCAGTGGTGTTCTTCATTTTAAAAGTGCACCATACTATGGTCGATGGTGCTTTTAGGCAAGCTTAAAAAGATGGACAGCACCAGATCATAGGCAAGATGGTGTCCACAGTGCCTCCACCTGCCTCATTATAGACAATCTTCCTCAGGAATTTTCGTCTAAATCACGTATTTCAGAGATTTACATGGAAACCCAGGTGTAAGCACTTAGTGCAGATGCAGAATAAATGTGCTGAGCCTTACTGTGGTTTTTGGAAGGCAGAATAAACAAATCAGGCTAAACAGAAGAAAAGTAGCATGCATTCAATAGGGAACACCAAAACCACAATAACAAAAAATATATAAATGTATAGATAAATTTTATTGGGTGATAACACAAACAGTGCAAAGATTAAAAACAGTTAAAATTGCAAAACGCAAACAAAAATGTACATAGACCCACAATAGGGTCATGCCCTTGCCTCACCCAAGATAACAACAAATTCAATGATAATACTTCCTTCACAATCAATATTTTGTCCAGAAGGACATACAAGGGTAATATAGTGAAATCCTCCTATCTATACAATGTAGCTAAGTATATATAAAGAGCACTGCCAGAAGGGCAAGGTACAGGAGAATGCTCCATATAATCCTGAACTAAATGGTCATAGAGCCCACCAACTGCCCCATATCCGAGACAGAAGATGAAAACATAAACCACTATTAAATTAAAGAGGGGTGATGTCAGTCTTTTGCCAAAATGGCAGCAATGATCCCCTTAAATGAGGAGGCAAAAAGAGCCTATACAACCTGCATCTGTAGATGGAACTTCCCCGGAATAGTGCAGGTGCAGGTCATCGGTGTAACAAGAGATAGGAAGGACGGGGGAGGCAAGGGCACTGGAATGCGCAATGCGTGTTGCCAGGAAACCTGGCTTCTTCAGGGGTGATCCCTAGCAGTGGTGCCCTCCAAACATTTGTTGTCAGAATAAACAAATCACTAGCAGGTCAAGAATTGGTTATATTTATTTTTTACACCATTCCTCATATGGTATAAATGATTAAGCAACTTTATTCTTTGGGTAGAGGCGATTACAGCGATACCAGATCTATATAGTTTTTTAGGTTTGGCTGCTGTCACACACTAAAATATGCTTTTTTCCAAAAACAAATTTTTGAAAAAATAAACTTTGAGAGTTATAATTTCTTTATTTTTTTGCTTTCAGAGTCATGTTAGGGCTCGTTTTTCACAGGACGAGTTAACTTTTTTATTGGTACCATTTTCGGGCACATAGTAGGTTTTGATTGCTTTCTATTACGATTTTTGGGTGGCAGAGTGAGCAATAGCCAGCAATTCAGGAATAGGTTTTTTTTTATGTTGTTTATGTGTGGTAAAAGTCATAAGACAGTTTTATTATTCGAGTCAGTACAATTACAGCATTACCGCATTCGTATCATTTTTTTCACCACTTTTACACAATGAAAGCTATTTTATAGAAAAAATAATTGTTTTTGTATCGCCTTATTCTGAGAGCTATAACTTTCTTTTATTTCTCTGCTGACTGAGCTGTATGGTGGCCTGTTTATTGTGGCACAAGATGATGTTTTCAGCTATACCATTTTTATTTACATTTCCATTTTTAATCTAAGTTTTTCCATGTTTCATTTGCCAATATGAAGAAAAGCATAGTTCTTTTTGCCAAGTTTTGTAATTATTTATCATAGTACTGTGCATACATTACAGTTGGTTCTTATTAAATGTGCAGACGAGGGATGCCAGTCTCTTCTTCCAGTTCAGGTACTGTACAGTACTCAACATTACAGGAAGTTGGCTCTTGTTACTGTTGTAACCATACAGTGTAATGTTTTTTTGTTGATTTGTGCACTATGCACTTTATTAGGGCCTGTCATAAATCTTATGTTAAGTGATTCTGCTATTTAATTTATTACACATACGTATGCATTTTATGTCCACCTACTTTGTCTTACCATGTTTCCTCACGCATATGTTAGCATATGTTTGAGTCTTAAAGAATGTACCTGTTCCAACTTACTTATGAATTTAACTGAAAAACAAAACTACAGAGCCTATCTTGTTCATAACCCGCCAATTGTGGAAATCCTCAACTTGCTTACTCAACGTATGTCCAAAGTTGGGCAAGAAAGTGTCTAATCAATTTTTCTTGATATCTCTGGGTCTATAACAATCAAATGGATTTGGTATTAGGTAAGTATTTAACAATTACAAATACTCAAAAGGACTGATCAGACTCTCAACACAATAGTTATTAACATACAAACACTCATCAATAGTTGAAGCATATTAATTAAACTGATGCATTATTTACATGTCTAAATTTTGGTCAGTAATTTGAAGCTAAAACATTTAAAAGGTGTGAATATTTCTATTATAAATTTTTCATCTTTAGCTTTCACTGTTGATTTTGGTTTTCAAATTCTCACCATAAAAATGACGTGTGAATAAAGACTAACAGTATTCTACAATGATTGGGTTAATTGTTTAACACAGAAAGTTCTACTACTGGAAAAGTTGTAAATGTGGATATGTCACTTTCAACAATTAGGCTTTATCAACTGAAAAATTAATGTTTAAGTTTGGTGTTTCTTCAGCAATATTTTTTTCACTATATTTTTTTTATTTTTTACACATGGCTATATATTTAAAGCCAACTATGGAATTGAGTCTTATTTTGGGAGACCAGAGAAACCTTTTATCAAAAGATCTTTCACTATCAATATATAATGTACTCGACCATGTTCTTGACAGTGTATTCCAGCTATACATATACTGGAGCAAAATATGGATCCACCAGACCTCCCAGTAGATAATCAGTTGTACTGTTAACCTTCTGAAGATTGTTTGGTTGACTTTCTACTAGGTGCCAGCTTGTCAGGTCAGATAGTTTTTGCCAAGTTTCAAAGTACAGTAATCATGAATGTAGAAGGCAAGTGACCTTCTTTGATGCTAAATGGTCCTTTGAATTTGACTTTTGAATCTCGGCAATCCTCCCTACATGGAAGAGGCATATCTAGGTCCTGACTTAGTACCTATATCTAAAATCCTACTATCTAGCTTCTTTTTAATGAGAAAGGCACTGAAACACAGCACTTCTGTCAAGGTAGAACTCCTGCTGAGAAAATGATACCAAGGGAAAAAAGTATCCACTTGTGTGAAGGAGCATGAATATAAAGAGCTTCGTAATTGAATCTTCTTACTGGGGTGAAGAACTAGCAGCTTTATAGCTTTTCAAATTGAAAGACGGGTCATTTAAATTCTGTTAGTTCTCCATCTTACATTTTTTAGTACAACTTCTAAAAGAGAAATGCGAACAATATAGTTGGCCGTATTTGGCTTTACAAATTATTCCACACAGCCTCAAACTATCTTTTGTTGAAATATACCAACTTTTAGAAAAGGACAGTTTGAAGTTAAAATACATTTTCAAGGCTTTTCTGAAAGTTATGTTAAATGTAATTTCTGAAATGTAAAAGGAGATTTCACAAATGACAAATCACTTGGTAGCTCAATCTAAGGCCAACTCAAATTGATTCTCTAATCTCACCACAGGATGCATCTGAATACATAGACTGGGAACCACTAAACTAACAATGTATAAAAGCATACATCCTTTTATTTTTCTTCTCTTCTATACAAATGTGGACCCAAAAGGAATGATCAAACTTACCAAATGATCATATGCGGCTTAATGTTAGCTTTGTAGCAATTTTCTGATGTTTAAGATTCAGATTTGGGGCAAGCATTCCGTTAATGTAATTTGGCAAGTGAAAGTATCTTGGGAGAGCTCCTTTATAACACAATCATTTTACAGAATGGAGTCAAAAAATGATAACATTTTGACATATGCATTAGTTCAGTGAAATACAGCGATTTCATTATGTAACAATAGAAAGCAGAACTTTCATTTTTACCCCCTCGTTCTCTACAATTTGGGTGATTCTAAGAGAACACAGAAGATAAGGTTTCAGATGATATAGCAATCTTATTGAACAAAATAAGCCAGAATAGTAACATCATTTAAGTTTGGCGAATGGTTCCATGTAACATACCCTATATTTACAAATGAATTTTTTTATTCTTTGGACACCTATGACTGATATGAAAAGTATGCTTGAAAAAGTTGAACAGAATTAGAAAAAACATGGCTGTCTTTTTTCAGAAACAGGATGGCATCTGTCCATGGGTTGTGTCTGGTGTAGCTCAGCTCTATTGTAATGAATAGGGCTGAGCTACAGAAGTACACACAAACTGTAAATTTGACACCTACCATTTTTTTTTACAATTTTCGACCACCCTTTTAAAGTGACACAAATAAAAATCTTAAAATGATCACACCAAATATACCAGTGGCTCATTTTTGGCTCATTTTTGGTGTGTATATTGAGAGATGGTAAATACATCAAATATGTAATCCTATGTTAGGGCATAGATTTTGTAAAGTATTTACCGTTCACATTAATTTGTGGTGCTTTTTCCCCTTTAAAGAATCCATCTGACAAAACAATTGATAACTGTGCTGTAACTGTCAGTGCAATACTACCTAAGTTCTTTACTGGTAATATAGCGAAATTATTACAGTCATTTTCTTGTGATTCCTCTTTGCTCCACTTGACATCCTCTTGTCTGCATCCTTCAAAGAAATGACATTACTTCCTATCTTAATGACCTCTGAATCTAGTTGACAAGTTCTAAGAGTTGTGGCCATGGGCATTGCATTTAACCAAAATGTATCTTAAGAAAAAGTACAGAAAATGCACAGAAAAAAAATCCAAGCTTTTCCTCCCTATAATCTACTTTTTTAATCATATTCTCTCTCATATGTCTTATTCTGTCTCATATGATACAGCACATGTCTGTATCTGACTGTAAGATTACTGGTTGAAGCAGAAACCTCGCTGTGATGCCCCATTGCATTTGGAAAAAAGGTCTCTACAGCCCCTTGTCTAAGAATGTAGGGCTTCAGCCAGTTACTAGCCTAAGATGGAACCGATCAATTTCATTATTATGCAGAAAATTATGCATAATAAAGAAACAGCAAGGAAAACTATATCTCCTAGAAGCACCTGTAAAGGTCCAGCACATGACCTGAAATTCATACTAATAAATTGTTCTTTATTAGGTATAAAGTGAACTGGACAGAAGAAAAAAAAAACATAAGTCATGACATAGACAATGATAAAACATGGAGGTAGAGGAGTGCAAGCATAACGACACTGTAAATAAATGATGAATAGGAATGCCATGGAGATTGAAAATAAATAGTTAATGGTTGTCTATAAAGTGCACAAGTGCATACAAATCATTACATAAATGGATAGCAGTCTTTCTATGAGATTCAATGTAGTGTTAGTGATAAATAATGAAGTGATCAATGCATAATACAATGATAAATAAAATAACATTGATAATGTCCATTAATAGTACAGAGACAGGCCAAACCAGAGTGATAATATACAGTTCTGGCCAAAAGTATTGACACCCCTGCAATTCTGTCAGATAATACTCAGTTTCTTCCTGAAAATGATTGCAAACACAAATTCTTTGGTATTATTATCTTCATTTAATTTGTCTTAAATGAAAAACCACAAAAAGAATTGTCCTAAAGCCAAATTGGATATAATTCCACACCAAACATAAAAAGGGGGGTGGCCAAAAGTATTGGCACTGTTTGAAAAATCATGTGATGCTTCTCTAATTTGTGTAATTAACAGCACCTGTAACTTACCTGTGGCACCTAACAGGTGTTGGCAATAACTAAATCACACTTGCAGCCAGTTGACATGGATTAAAGTTGACTCAACCTGTGTTCTTGTGTGTACCACATTGAGCATGGAGAAAAGAAAGAAGACCAAAGAACTGTCTGAGGACTTGAGAAATCAAATTGTGAGGAAGCATGAGCAATCTCAAGGCTACAAGTCCATCTCCAAAGACCTGAATGTTCCTGTGTCTACCGTGCGCAGTGTCATTAAGAAGTTTAAAGCCCATGGCACTGTGGCTAACCTCCCTAGATGTGGATGGAAAATAAAAATTGACAAGAGATTTCAACGCAAGATTGTGCGGATGTTGGATAAAGAACCTCGACTAACATCCAAACAAGTTCAAGCTGCCCTGCAGTCCGAGGGTACAACAGTGTCAACCCGTACTATCCGTCGGCGTCTGAATGAAAAGGGACTGTATTGTAGGAGACCCAGGAAGACCCCACTTCTTACCCCAAGACATAAAAAAGCCAGGCTGGAGTTTGCCAAAACTTACCTGAAAAAGACTAAAACGTTTGGGAAGAATGTTCTCTGGTCAGATGAGACAAAAGTAGAGCTTTTTGGGCAAAGGCATCAACATAGAGTTTACAGGAGAAGAAAAGAGGCATTCAAAGAAAAGAACACGGTCCCTACAGTCAAACATGGCAGAGGTTCCCTGATGTTTTGGGGTTGCTTTGCTGCCTCTGGCACTGGACTGCTTGACCGTGTGCATGGCATTATGAAGTCTGAAGACTACCAACAAATTTTGCAGCATAATGAAGGGCCCAGTGTGAGAAAGCTGGGTCTCCCTCAGAGGTCATGGGTCTTCCAGCAGGACAATGACCCAAAACACACTTCAAAAAGCACTAGAAAATGGTTTGAGAGAAAGCACTGGAGACTTCTAAGGTGGCCAGCAATAAGTCCAGACCTGAATCCCATAGAACACCTGTGGAGAGATCTAAGAATGGCAGTTTGGAGAAGGCACCCTTCAAATATCAGGGACCTGGAGCAGTTTGCCAAAGAAGAATGGTCTAAAATTCTAGCAGAGCATTGTAGGAAACTCATTGATGGTTACCGGAAGCGGTTGGTCGCGGCTATTTTGGCTAAAGGTTGTGCAACCACTAGTGTTGAGCATTCCGATACCGCAAGTATCGGGTATCGGCCGATACTTGCGGGTATCGGAATTCCGATACCGAGATCCGATACTTTTGTGATATCGGGAATCGGTATCGGGATTAATATCAATGTGTAAAATAAAGAATTAAAATAAAAAATATTGCTATACTCACCTCTCCGACGCAGCCTGCACCTTACCGAGGGAACCGGGAGCCTTCTTTGCTTAAAATGCGCGCGTTTACTGCCTTCCGTGATGTCACGGCTTGTGATTGGTCGCGTGCCGCCCATGTGACGGCGACGCGACCAATCACAACAAGCCGTGACGTAATTTCAGGTCCTGAATGCCTAATTCTAGGCATTCAGGATTTGAAAATTACGTCACGGCTTGTGATTGGTCGCGTGCCGCCCATGTGACCGCAACGCGACCAATCACAAGCCGTGACGTAATTTTCAAATCCTGAATGCCTAGAATTAGGCATTCAGGACCTGAAATTACGTCACGGCTTGTTGTGATTGGTCGCGTCGCCGTCACATGGGCGGCACACGACCAATCACAAGCCGTGACGTAATTTTCAAATCCTGAATGCCTAGAATTAGGCATTCAGGACCTGAAATTACGTCACGGCTTGTTGTGATTGGTCGCGTCGCCGTCACATGGGCGGCACGCGACCAATCAGAAGCCGTGACGTCACGGAAGGCAGTAAACGCGCGCATTTTAAGCAAAGAAGGCTCCCGGTTCCCTCGGTAAGGTCCAGGCTGCGTCGGAGAGGTGAGTATAGCAATATTTTTTATTTTAATTCTTTATTTTACACAGTAATATGGATCCCAGGGCCTGAAGGAGAGTTTCCTCTCCTTCAGACCCTGGGAACCATCAGGGATACCGTCCGATACTTGAGTCCCATTGACTTGTATTGGTATCGGGTATCGGTATCGGATTAGATCCGATACTTTGCCGGTATCGGTCGATACTTTCCGATACCGATACTTTCAAGTATCGGACGGTATCGCTCAACACTAGCAACCACGTATTAGGCTGAGGGTGCCAATACTTTTGTCTGGCCCATTCTTGGAGTTTTGTGTGAAATGATGAATGTTTTGCTTTTTGCTTCATTCTCTTTTGTGTTTTTTCATTTAAGACAAATTAAATGAAGATAATAATACCAAAGAATTTGTGATTGCAATCATTTTCCGGAAGAAACTGAGTATTATCTGACACAATTGCAGGGGTGTCAATACTTTTGGCCACAACTGTAGTAAGGTAATAGAGGGCTACAGACTCAAAGTGTCTATCAGCGCTGCTGGTCGTCCACCTCACCCTCCAGGGCGCGTATCGCCATTGCTTCCTTAGGGAAGCATTTAATTTAATCATTTAATTTCTTTTCACTTTAGAGTATCTGTATCTGCATGGCTGAATCATGTTACTCTATAGTCTCTATAGTCTCTCTTTGATCTAGGGGCTCTCTTGGTTTGTATTTTTCTCCAAATCACATAAAACATTAGCAGCAAGTCATCAGAACAATATAAATAATGAGTGAAAAATCACATAAATTAAGAATAGTTCCATCTACTATTTTTCATATAAAAAGACTCCTAAAACCAATGTTGCTTCTGAGCAGTAACATAGTGCATTCCAGCTTAACAGGCATCTAAAAGCTTTTTTGTTTTAACATGAATACATAGCTATTGGGATACATATCCCAATAAATGTCCTGCATTTCTACATACAGTAAATTATACATCTCCCTCAAAAGATATAGCCAACAGTGATGGGTTATAAGACAAGGCTTTCTCTGAGACACCTGCAGTGTTTCATCATGATTTACCTCTTATGAAGTATTCTGACTTTCAAAAACCCTTAAAGGGACTCAGTCACCAGAAAATCCCTTTTTAAACCAAGCATAGGAGTTTGGTGCACCTTTTGCGTGACTGCACAGTTTACAAACTACTTGTTTCCATCTATTTTTGTCTTGTTCTAATGCTGTAAAGCTAAAGTTGTCAGTTAACCCCTTTACGACCTTAGACGTATCCATACATTCAGGTCGCCTGGTACTTAACGACCTTGGATACGTCCAGACGATTTCGCGCGCACATAGCCTGTGTGTGTGTGATAGCCACTTGGAGTCAGCTGACACTCGTCTCTCAGTGCCAAGAGTGGTGCCTGAACTGCTGCCGACTCTTTAACCCTTTAAATGCTGTGACTACTGCTATCGCATCATTTAGCGAGCAAGCAGAGGGAAGAAATCACCTCTGACCATGGATCAGCGCCCCAATCATTGCCATGGTGACCCGATGTCATCGTGACGACATCCGGGTCACCAGGCACTAGCAAGTTGGCTAGATCATGCGCAGTGCATGAACTAACTAACTTGTGTCTGCAGCACTGACAAGTTGTAAGGTATAGCAGTGCCATCAGCCTAAAAATAACAAAGATATAGCTCCCAGAATAAAGTGATTTGAACATAATTATTTTCTATAAAATAATTATTATTATGTAAAAGTGCCAAAACATAAAAAAAGATATAAAACTGGTATAGCTGTAATCATACTGACCCAAAGATTACAGCTGCCATATCAATCTCAGTATACTCGGAACGGCATAAAAAAAGAAGCAATTCCTCAATTGTTGTTTATTTTGCCTCCCAAAAATTGGAATAGAAAGCGATAAAAGAGGTCTTGAGCCCGAAAATTGTACCAATAAAAATGTCAACTTGTCCGCCAAAAAACAAGCCCTCACATGACTTTGTCAGCAGAAATATAGAAAGATTATAGCTCTCAAAATATGGTGATGCAGAAACTATTTTTTTTTTAAAAAAGCATCTTTTAGTGTGTGACAGTAACCAAAGAAAACCCAATATAAATCTAGTATCGCTGTAATCGCAGTTACCCGAAGAATAAAATCACCGAATCACTTATACTGTATGAGGAACGGTGTAAAAAATAAATCAGTTCTTCATCTGTTGATGATTTGTTCATTCTGCCTCCCAAAGATCACAGTAAGGCTCGGCGCACATTTATCCTGCAGTCTGCACTGTGCGCTTACATTGGGATTTCCATGTAAATCTGTCAAATATCTGATTCAGATGAACCCCTGGCAGAAGATTCCCTATAATGAGGCAGATGGACGCACTTTGGAATCAGTCTTACCTGTGATCCAACAGTGTCCATCTTTTTATTAGTAGTGCATAAAAGTGCAGTCAGCCACAGTTTTGTGCACCTCTGAAAAAAGGACACCACTGAACAGAGGCCAGACAGAGTCTGCTGCCTCATTATAGTGAATCGATCCCTCAGGGTTTTTTTCTGAATTTCGTCACTCGGATATTTATACTGTATGGAGCAATATATGGGCTCATTATTCTGTATGGAGCATTATATGGGCTCATTATTCTGTATTGAGCACTATGTAGTACCCATAATACTGTATGGAGCATTATATGGGGCTCATTATTCTGTATGGAGCAATATATAGGGCTCATTATTCTGTATGGAGCAATATATGGGGATCGTTATAGCAATATATGGGGATCATTATACTGTATGGGGCACTATGTGGTACCCATAATACTGTATGGAGCATTATATGGGGCTCATTATTCTGTATGAAGCAATATACTGTCTGGTTTCTCACCTATTGTACAATGTACAATAGATATCACTCATGCAATATAAGAAGAAATATTTGACATTGTATTGTACCCAGGGGCGTAACTACCGCGGTCGCAGCGGTCGCCATTGCGACCGGGCCCCGCAGGTCAGGGGCCCCGGGCCGGCAGGTCTGAGCAGGGCCGGGCTGGCCATCGGGCACTTCTGGCAAATGCCAGAAGAGCCGATGCCAGTAGTGGGCCGCTGCACTGTTCCTCCCCCGGAACCCCCCCAGTGCCGACGGCGCCGCCGCATTTAACTATACCGGCGTCTATGACACCGGTATAGTTCAATGCAATGATGAAAGAGAGAGCGTCCCTCTCCCATCATTCCCCGCTCTGCCTCTGACAGTACACTGCGGGTGCGCGATGACGTCATATCATCGCGCACCTGCAATGTCCTGGGCAGACTGCAGCCGCCGGGAGCAGCGCGGGCAAAAGGAAAGGTGAGGAGAGTTTTTTTTTCTTTTTAACCGGACTGTGGGGCCATTATCGGGGGGGGGGGATGAGATGAGATGTGGGCTGTGCTCTATATATCCCTGTGCGGGCTCTGCTGTATATACCACTGTGCGGGCTGTGCTGTATATACCACTGTGCGGGCTGTGCTGTATATACCACTGTGCGGGCTGTGCTGTATATACCACTGTGCGGGCTGTGCTGGATATACCACTGTGCGGGCTGTGCTGGATATACCACTGTGAGGGCTGTGCTCTATATACCCCCTGTGCCGGCTGTGCTGTATATATCCCTGTGCGGGCTGTGCTGTATATACCCCTGTGCGGGCTGTGCTGTATATACCCCTGTGCGGGCTGTGCTGTATATACCACTGTGCGGGCTGTGCTCTATATACCACTGTGAGGGCTGTGCTGTATATACCACTGTGCGGGCTGTGCTGGATATACCACTGTGCGGGCTGTGCTGGCACCCAACACCATGTTGCAGTGCAGGAGATTCCTGCAACAGTCCGAGGCATATCTAGGGGAAGGTGGGGGGGTAGGGGGGCGGGGGAAGGTGGGGGGGGTAGGGGGGGCCCCATTTGGAAGTTCGCATCGGGGCCCATAACTTTGTAGTTACGCCACTGATTATACCTATATTTCTCTGCTGTATCTGTGCATGATTTCTAAAACTTAACATGGACAAAACAGAATTCATCATCTTTCCCCCATCTCACGCAATCCCCCAATGGACCTATCCATTACATTAAACAGCTGCCCACTCTCCCCAGTCCCACAAGCTCGCTGTCTTGGGGTAATCATTGACACTGATCTCTCTTTCAAACCACATATCCAAGCCCTTTCCACTTCCTGCCGACTTCAACTCAAAAATATTTCACGAATCCGTACATTCCTAAACCAAGAATCTGCAAAAACCCTAGTCCATGCCCTCATCATCTCCCGCCTTGACTACTGCAACCTCCTGCTCTGTGGAATCCCCTCGAACACTCTCGCACCCCTCCAATCTATTCTAAACTCTGCTGCCCAACTAATCCACCTGTCCCCCGCTATTCCCGGCCTCTCCCCTCTGTCAATCCATTCACTGGCTCCCCATTGCCCAGAGACTCTAGTACAAACCCTAACCATGACATACAAAGCCATCCACAACCTGTCTCCTCCATACATCTGTGACCTCGTCTCCTAGTACTTACCTGCACGCAACCTCCAATCCTCACAAGATCTCCTTCTCTACTCCCTTCTTATCTCCTCTTCCCACAATCGCATACAAGATTTCTCTCCCGCATCACTCGTACTCTGGAACTCTACCACAACATATCAGACTTTTGCCTACCATCGAAACCTTCAAAAAGAACCTGAAGACCCACCACTTCTGACAAGCCTACAACCTGCAGTAACCACCAGTCAACCAAACCGCTGCATGACCAGCTCTACCCTCACCTACTGTATCCTCACCCATCCCTTGTAGATTATGAGCCCTCACGGGCAGGGTCCTCTCTCCTACTGTACCAGTCATGACTTGTATTGTTTAAGATTATTGTACTTGTTTTTACTATGTATACCCCTCCTCACATGTAAGGCGCCATGGAATAAATGGCGCTATAATAATAAATAATAATAATTATGAATTGTGGTGTGTGTGTGTGTGTGTGTGTTTGTGTGTCAGGGCTACTTTTTTGTCCTGGTCCAGCCCTCTGTAAAGCCACATATGGGGTATTTCTACATTCAGCAGAAATTGTGGGACAAAATTTCATGTCATTTTTCTCAATTTCCCAGTGTGCAAATGTAAAATATGGGGTTGAAACTACATTTTGGTTGCAAAATGTAATTATTTTTTTCTTCAATGCCCAATGGTATAAAATTCTGTGACCCATCTGTGGTGTCAATATGATCACTGCACCTTAAATGAATTCGCTGAGAGGTGTAGTTTGTAAAATGGGGTCTCTTATGGAAGGGGGGTTCTGCAGTTCTGGCAACTCAGCGGCTCTGCCAATGTGACATGGCACCCTCAAACCAGTCCAGCAAAATGTGAACTCCAGTATGGTGCTTCTTCCCTCCTGAGCTTTGCACTATGCCTCAATGAGTAATTTTCAACCACATATGGGGCATCAGCTTACTCAAGAGAAATTGCACAACAAATTTTCGGGTACATTTTCTCATTCTATCCCTGTGTGAATAAAAAATTGGGGCTAAAATAAAATTTTTGCTAAAAAAGTGTTTTTTTATTTTCACAGGTGGATGTTATAAACTTCTATGAAGCAGGGAGGGTACAAGGTGATCACCACACATCTAGATACATTCCTGTTGTGGATTCTGTTGGTGAGCTCCCTCTGGTGGTTACTGCTGGTACTGGGTGACTTTGGTGGGTTGCGGCCTTTGGTTTCCACCTGTCCATCAGAGGCTGGGTGTTTCCTATTTTACCTGGCCTTTCTGTCATTTCCCTTGCCGGCTATCAATGTGTTCAGATGTGCTCTGTTTGGTTCCTGCCTACCTGCTCCCAGATCTTTCAGGATAAGCTAAGTGCTGATTTTCAGTTGTTTGGTTTTTGGTCCAGCTTGCTTAGAATGTCTCTATGCTAGCTGGTTGCTCTAGTGGACTGAGGTTCTCCCCATGTGCCATGAGTTGGCACAAGGGTTCTTGTAATCTCAAAATGGTTTTTTTGATTAGGGTTTTTTGCTGACCGCTCAGTCCCCTTTTGTATCATTCTGCTTTCTAGTTTTCAGCGGGCCTCTATTTGCTAAAGCTATATACATCATCTCTATGTGTGTGCCTTCCTCTCATTTCACCGTCAATACATGTGGGGGGCAACTATACCTTTGGGGTTAATTCCTCTGGAGGCAAGTGAGGTCTTGTTTTCTCTGCAGTACTAGTTAGCTCTTAGGCTGGTGCGTGGCGTCTAGAACCAACGTAGGCACGCTCCCTGGCTATCTCTAGTTGCGTTTGTCAGGCGTAGGGCAGCGGTCAGCCCAGGTTCCATCACCCTAGAGCTCGTCCGATATTTGTTATATTTTGCTTGTCCTGTGCTATCCCTAGCCATTGGGGATTCATGACAGTATAGCCGGCCTACAAAGTGTTAATTGTTTGGGCTGAAGCAGGAGGAAAAGAAGTGTTCAAGGAAAATGTTTTTTTTTTTTTTCCTTCAGAGTTTTGCTGCCTAGCCCTTAATTGCTGTCTAGCTGCTTCTTACCTCCTCTTAACCCTTGAATGGCTCTGATCTTAGCTGTTTATCATGGATGTCCAGAGTTTGGCTTCCAGCCTGAGTAATCTCGCGGCAAAGGTTCAAAACATACAGGATTTCGTTGTTCACACTCCCATGTCTGAACCTAGAATTCCTATTCCAGAGTTTTTTTCTGGAGATAGATCTACCTTCCTGAATTTCAGGAACAATTGTAAATTGTTTCTCTCTTTGAAATCTCGCTCCTCTGGAGACCCTGCTCAACAGGTCAAGATTGTTATATCGTTCCTACGGGGCGACCCTCAGAATTGGGCATTTGCATTGGCACCAGGGGATCCTGCGTTGCTCAGTGTGGATGCGTTTTTTCTGGCCTTGGGATTGCTCTATGAGGAACCTAACCTAGAGATTCAGGCTGAAAAGGCTTTATTAGCCCTCTCTCAGGGGCATGATGAAGCGGAAATATATTGTCAGAAATTTCGGAAATGGTCGGTGCTTACTCAGTGGAATGAGTGCGCCCTGGCTGCAAACTTCAGAAATGGTCTTTCTGAGGCCATTAAGGATATTATGTTGGGGTTCCCTGCGCCTACAGGTCTGAATGAGTCTATGGCTATGGCCATTCAGATTGATCGGCGTTTACGGGAGCGCAAACCCGTGCACCAGTTGGCGGTGTCTTCTGAACAGGCACCTGAGACTATGCAATGTGATAGAATTCAGTCCAGAAGTGAACGGCAAAATTATAGGCGGAAAAATGCTTTGTGTTTTTATTGTGGTGATTCAGCTCATGTTATATCAGCATGCTCTAAACGCACAAAAAGGGTTGATAAATCTTTTGCCATTGATACTCTGCAGTCTAAGTTCATTTTGTCTGTGACTCTGATTTTTTCACTGTCTTCCATTTCCGTCGATGCCTATGTGGATTCAGGCGCTGCCCTGAGTCTTATGGATTGGTCATTTGCTAAACGCTGCGGTTTTAGTCTAGAGCCTCTGGAAGTTCCTATTCCTCTGAAGGGAATTGATTCTACACCATTGGCTATGAATAAACCGCAGTATTGGACACAAGTGACCATGCGCATGACTCCCGTTCATCAGGAGGTGATTCGCTTCCTTGTACTGTATAATTTACATGATGTACTAGTGCTTGGTCTGCCATGGTTACAAACTCATAATCCTGTCCTGGACTGGAAAACAATGTCTGTGCTAAGCTGGGGATGTCAGGGGGTGCATGATGATGCACCTCCGATTTCTATCGCTTCATCGACTCCTTCGGAGATCCCTGCGTTTTTGTCAGATTATAAGGATGTTTTTGAGGAGCCTAAGCTCAATTCGCTCCCTCCTCATAGAGAGTGTGACTGTGCTATAGAATTGATTCCTGGCAGTAAGTTCCCTAAGGGTCGTTTATTTAATCTGTCACTGCCAGAGCATACTGCTATGCGGAATTATATTAAGGAGTCCTTGGAAAAGGGACATATTCGTCCATCTTCGTCCCCTCTGGGAGCAGGTTTTTTTTTCGTGGCAAAAAAGGATGGTTCCCTGAGGCCTTGTATAGATTATCGCCTTCTGAATAAGATTACAGTCAAATACCAGTATCCATTGCCATTATTTACTGATTTGTTTGCTCGCATTAAGGGGGCTAGGTGGTTCACTAAAATAGATCTTCGTGGTGCGTATAATCTGGTGCGGATAAAACAGGGTGATGAGTGGAAAACCGCATTTAATACGCCTGAGGGCCATTTTGAGTATTTGGTAATGCCTTTTGGACTCTCCAATGCTCCGTCAGTCTTTCAGTCCTTTATGCACAATATTTTCCGTGAATATCTGGATAAGTTTATGATTGTGTATTTGGATGATATTTTGGTGTTTTCTGATGACTGGGAGTCTCATGTTCTACAGGTCAGGAAGGTGTTTCAGGTTTTGCGGGCCAATTCTCTGTTTGTGAAGGGCTCAAAGTGTCTCTTCGGAGTCCAGAAGATTTCTTTTTTGGGGTACATTTTTTCTCCTTCTACTATTGAGATGGATCCCGTTAAGGTTCAGGCTATTTGTGACTGGACACAACCTACATCTGTTAAGAGCCTTCAGAAGTTCTTGGGGTTTGCTAATTTTTATCGTCGGTTCATTGCTAATTTTTCCAGTATTGTTAAACCTTTGACTGATTTGACTAAAAAGGGTGCTGATGTTACTGATTGGTCTCCTGCGGCCGTGGAGGCCTTTCGGGAACTTAAGCGCCGGTTTTCTTCTGCTCCTGTGTTGTGTCAACCAGATGTTTCACTTCCTTTTCAGGTGGAGGTTGATGCTTCCGAGATTGGAGCGGGGGCGGTTTTGTCACAGAGAAGTTCTAATGGCTCGGTGACGAAGCCATGTGCTTTCTTCTCTAGAAAATTCTCGCCCGCCGAGCGCAATTATGATGTGGGTAATCGGGAGCTTTTGGCCATGAAGTGGGCATTTGAGGAGTGGCGTCATTGGCTTGAGGGTGCTAAACATCGCGTGGTGGTCTTGACTGATCACAAGAATCTCATTTACCTTGAGTCTGCCAGGCGTTTGAATCCTAGACAGGCTCGTTGGTCATTATTTTTTTCTCGTTTCAATTTCGTGGTTTCATACCTGCCAGGTTCAAAGAATGTGAAGGCAGATGCTCTTTCCAGGAGTTTTGTGCCTGACTCTCCTGGAGACATTGGGCCTGCTGGTATCCTTAGGGATGGGGTAATATTGTCCGCCGTATCCCCAGACTTGCGACGCGCATTGCAGGAGTTTCAGGTGGATAAACCGGATCGATGTCCACCAGAAAGACTGTTTGTTCCGGATGATTGGACCAGTAGAGTCATCTCCGAGGTCCATTCTTCTGTGTTGGCTGGTCATCCTGGGATATTTGGTACAAGAGATTTGGTGGCCAGGTCTTTTTGGTGGCCTTCCTTGTCTAGGGATGTGCGTACCTTTGTGCAGTCTTGTGAAGTGTGTGCTCGAGCTAAGCCTTGCTGTTCACGGGCTAGTGGGTTGTTGTTATCTTTGCCCATCCCGAAGAGGCCTTGGACGCACATTTCCATGGATTTTATTTCTGATCTCCCGGTTTCACAGAAAATGTCCGTTATCTGGGTTGTGTGTGACCGCTTTTCTAAGATGGTTCATTTGGTGCCCTTGCCTAAGTTACCCTCCTCCTCTGAGTTGGTTCCTTTGTTTTTTCAGAACGTGGTTCGTTTGCATGGGATTCCGGAGAATATCGTTTCTGACAGGGGATCCCAGTTTGTGTCTAGATTTTGGCGGACGTTTTGTGCCAAGATGGGCATTGATTTGTCTTTCTCGTCTGCATTCCATCCTCAGACGAATGGCCAGACGGAGCGAACTAATCAGACCTTGGAAACTTATTTGAGGTGTTTTGTTTCTGCTGATCAGGATGACTGGGTTGCTTTTTTGCCACTGGCCGAATTTGCTCTTAATAATCGGGCTAGTTCTGCCACGTTGGTCTCTCCTTTTTTTTGTAATTCGGGGTTTCATCCTCGTTTTTCCTCTGGTCAGGGGGAATCTTCGGATTGTCCTGGAGTGGACGTGGTGGTGGACAGGCTACATCAGATTTGGAATCAGGTGGTGGACAATTTGAAGTTATCTCAGGAGAAGACTCAGCAGTTTGCTAATCGCCGTCGCCGCGTGGGTCCCCGACTTCTTGTTGGGGACTTGGTGTGGTTGTCTTCTCGTTTTGTCCCTATGAAGGTCTCTTCTCCTAAGTTCAAGCCTCGGTTCATCGGTCCTTATAGGATCTCGGAGATTCTTAACCCTGTATCTTTTCGTTTGGATCTCCCAGCATCGTTTGCTATTCATAATGTGTTCCATCGGTCGTTGTTGCGGAGGTATGAGGTGCCCGTTGTTCCTTCGGTCGAGCCTCCTGCTCCGGTGCTGGTGGAGGGAGAATTGGAGTATGTTGTTGAAAAGATCTTGGATTCTCGTGTTTCCAGACGCAAACTCCAGTATTTGGTTAAGTGGAAGGGTTATGGTCAGGAGGATAATTCCTGGGTGGTCGCCTCCGATGTTCACGCGACTGATTTGGTCCGCGCCTTCCATAGAGCTCACCCTGATCGCCCTGGGGGTTCTCGTGAGGGTTCGGTGACCCCTCCTCAAGGGGGGGGTACTGTTGTGGATTCTGTTGGTGGGCTCCCTCTGGTGGTTACTGCTGGTACTGGGTGACTTTGGTGGGTTGCGGCCTTTGGTTTCCACCTGTCCATCAGAGGCTGGGTGTTTCCTATTTTACCTGGCCTTTCTGTCATTTCCCTTGCCGGCTATCAATGTGTTCAGATGTGCTCTGTTTGGTTCCTGCCTACCTGCTCCCAGATCTTTCAGGATAAGCTAAGTGCTGATTTTCAGTTGTTTGGTTTTTGGTCCAGCTTGCTTAGAATGTCTCTATGCTAGCTGGTTGCTCTAGTGGACTGAGGTTCTCCCCATGTGCCATGAGTTGGCACATGGGTTCTTGTGATCTCAGGATGGTTTTTTTGATTAGGGTTTTTTGCTGACCGCTCAGTCCCCTTTTGTATCATTCTGCTTTCTAGTTTTCAGCGGGCCTCTATTTGCTAAAGCTATATACATCATCTCTATGTGTGTGCCTTCCTCTCATTTCACCGTCAATACATGTGGGGGGCAACTATACCTTTGGGGTTAATTCCTCTGGAAGCAAGTGAGGTCTTGTTTTCTCTGCAGTACTAGTTAGCTCTTAGGCTGGTGCGTGGCGTCTAGAACCAACGTAGGCACGCTCCCTGGCTATCTCTAGTTGCGTTTGTCAGGCGTAGGGCAGCGGTCAGCCCAGGTTCCATCACCCTAGAGCTCGTCCGATATTTGTTATATTTTGCTTGTCCTGTGCTATCCCTAGCCATTGGGGATTCATGACACATTCCTTGAAGGGTATAGCTTCCAAAATTGTGTCATATGTGGGAGTTTTCCACTGTTTAGGCACATCAGGGGCACTCGAAACAAGACATGACACCGGAAGATCATTCCATCAAAGTTTGCATTCCAAAACATCACTCCTTTTATTAGCCCTGCTGTGCGCGGAAACAGTAGTTTACTCCCACATATGGGTTATTTGTATACTCAGGAGAAACTGCACAATACATTTAGGGGTCAATTGCCACCTGCTATCCTGGCAAAAATAAAAAAAATTGGTGCTAAAATAACATTTTTTGTAGGAAAAATGTGATTTTTTTTATTTTCATGGCTTAATGTTATAAAGTTCTGTGAAGCACCTGGAAGTTCAAGTTGCTCGCCACATCTAGATAAGTTCACTGAGGGGTCTAGTTTCTTCCAAAATGGTGTCACTTGTGGGTGGTTTCCACTGTTGAGGCACATCAGGGGCTCTCCAAATGTGACATGGCACGTGTTAATTATTCCAGCAAATTTTGTTTTCAAAAAGTCAAATGGTGCTCCTTCCCTTCTGAGCCCAGCCGCCCACACAGTAGTTTTCTCTCACATATGAGGCATCGGCATGCTTAGGAGAAATTGCACAGCAAATTTTGTGTCCTATCTTTCCTGTTACCCTTGCAAAAATAAAAAAAAATTGGATCTAAAGAAAAAGAAAAAATTTTGTGACAAAAAGCTAAACATTCATTTATCTCTTCCACATTCCAGAAATTCCTGTGAAGCACCTGATGTGTTACTAAACTTCTTGAATGTGGTTTTGAGCACCTTGAGGAGTGCAGTTTTTAGAATTGTGTCACTCACTTTTGGGTATTTTCAATTCACTGCGCCACAAATTTCAGCGGGGTTCTTGTCCCCTGAGAAAATGTTATTGTATCTTGTAGATTTTGATATGCTGAACACGAATATGTGCTCCAAAAGTCTGTATCATGTAAGGTTTTTAAGAAAGAACAGTTTATAGTCTACATTATGACATCCGAGACACTACATACTGTACATGTGCATCGATGTCAGTAGCAAAAGCAATTGTTCAAAAGTGTTTTGCAGATGACTTTCATTTATAATCCATGTCAGATGCTTCTCGAATAAGATTCCAGCAATAGTCAGCCAGCATTGACGTACTCCACTTTCCCTGGTACCTTTTCTCCATCAGCGCAATGTCTTGGTGAAGTCTTTCACCATGTTCATAGCTATGGGCACCAAGATTGGCTGGAAAAAAGTCCAAGTGAGAATGTAGAAAATGCATTTTTAGTGACATATTGCATTTCATCAAATGATATGCTGTGAGCATGTTGTCCACTTGTTGTTCAAAGTTCGGTGCCCTGCTGTTGCCAAGGAAGTTGAAGGTCACATCTTTAAAGGCTCTCCATGTAACTTGTTCAGCACCTTGCAAAAGACCATTAAAGCTACTGTCATTAATTATATCTCTGATCTGTTTGCCAAAAAAAATACCTTCTGTAATCTTTGCATCACTAATTCTTGGAAATTTCAGTCGCAAGTAAGAAAAGGCTTCAGATTCTTTGTTCATTGCTTTGGCAAAATTCTTCATAAGCCCAAGTTTAATTTGCAAAGGAGGGAGAAATATCGTTGCTGGATCAACGAGAGGATTACGCTTAACATTCTTCTGTCCAGCAACCAGGTTTTCGCGGAGTGTCCAGTCCTTTCTGAAATAGTGCATTTTTCGTGCATGACTGTCCAACTCACAAATAAAACAACAATACTTGGTATATCCAAGCTGCAGTCAAAGAAGAAGTGCAACAACTTTTAGATCACCACATATGTTCCAGATATAATTTCTATAATTAATGTGGGTCAACAGTAACTCCATATTCTCATACATTTCTTTCATGTGTACGGCATGTCCAATAGGTATAGAAGGATAGATATTTCCGTTGTGTAGTAAAACAGCCTTCAGACTTAAAACTGATGAGTCAACGAACAGTCGCCATTCCTTTGGGCCATGTTCGCATCCAAGAGCACCAAACAACCCCAAGACGTCATTGTAAAAGGTTAAACTGTCAACATGGTTCAAAAATTGATTAAGTTCTTCTTGCCGACAGAAATTATCACTGCTGTTTAGACACCAACGCGACATTTTGAAATAAATCTTCAGTTTTTACAATGAAAAGTATTCAGGCAAATAGCATATATGATAGTAACTAGATGGAGGCCCGATGCTATCGCATCGGGAGGGCGGTAATGTCACATTGGGGGCAGGCTTTGCAGCATTGAAAATCTCTCTCCCCCATGTGCTCACAGCTCCTGGGCAGGGGAGGAAGCAAAAGCCAATACTGACATTACAGCAGGAGATCACAGAGGATACATTTTGTAAGGTAAAATATTGTTTAGCCCCTTTACCCCCAAGGGTGGTTTGCACGTTAATGACCGGGCTAATTTTTACAATTCTGACCACTGTCCCTCTATGAGATTATAACTCTGGAACGCTTCAACCGATCCTGATGATTCTGACATTGCTTTCTCATGACATATTGTACTTCATGATAGTTGTAAAAATTTCTTTGATATTACCTGCGTTTATTTGTGAAGAAAACAGAAATTTGGCAAAAATGTTGAACATTTTGCAATTTTCCAACTTTGAATTTTTATGCCCTTAAATCACAGATATATATCACACAAAATACTTAATAAGTAACATTTCCCACATGTCTACTTTACATCAGCACAATTTTGGAACCAAATTTTTTTTTTGTTAGGGAGTTATAAGGGTTAAAAGTTGACCAGCAATTTCTCGTTTTTACAAAACCATTTTTTTTAGGGACCACATCACATTTGAAGCATTTTGAGGGGTCTATATGATAGAAAATAACCAAGTTTGACACGATTCTAAAAACTGCACCCCTAAAGGTGCTCAAAACCACATTCAAGAAGTTTATTATTTCACAGGATTTTTTGGAATGTTAAAAAAAAAAAAATAACACAAAAATTTACTTCAGCTCCAATTTGTTTTATTCTACCAAGGGTAACAGGAGAAAATGGACCCCAAAAGTTGTAGAATTTGTCCTGAGAATGCCGATACCCCAAATGTGGGGGTAAATCACTGTTTGGGTGCATGACAGAGCTCGGAAGGGAAGGAGCGTCATTTGACTTTTCAATGCAAAATTGACTGGAATTGAGATGGGATGCCATGTTGGGTTTGGAGAGCCCCTAATGTGCCTAAACATTTAAACCCCCACAAGTGACACCACTTTGGAAAGTAGACCCCTCAGGAACTTATGCAGATGTGTGGTGAGCACTTTGACCCACCAAGTACTTCACAGTAGTTTATAATGCCGAGCCGTAAAAATAAAAAATCATATTTTTTCACAAAAATGATCTTTTCGCCCCCAATTTGTTATTTTCCCAAGGGTAAGAGAAGAAATTGGACCTCAAAAGTTGTTGTGCAATTTGTTCTGAGTATGCCAAAACCCAATATGTGGGGGTAAACCACTGTTTGGGTGCATGGCAGAGCTCGGAAGGGAACGAGCGCCATTTGACTTTTCAATGCAAAATTGACTGAAATTGAGATGGGACGCCATGTTGCGTTTGGAGAGCCCCTGATGTGCCTAAACATTGAAACCCCCACAAGTGACACCATTTTGGAAAGTAGACCCCCTAATGAACTTATCTAGATGTGTGGTGAGCACTTTCACCCACCAAGTGCTTCACAGAAGTTTATAATGCAGAGCGGAAAAATAAAAAATCATATTTTTTTCACAAAAATGATCTTTTCGCCCCCAATTTTTTTTTTCCCAAGGGTAAGAGAAGAAATTGGACCACAAAAGTTGTTGTGCAATTTGTCCTGAGTACGATGGTACCTGATATGTGGAGGTAAACCACTGTTTGGGCGCATGACAGAGCTCGGAAGGGAAGGAGCGCCATTTGACTTTTCAATGTAAAATTGACTGGAATTGAGATGGGACGCCATGTTGCGTTTGGAGAGCCCCTGATGTGCCTACACATTAAAATCCCCACAAGTGACACCATTTTGGAAAGTAGACCCCCTAAGGAACTTATGTAGATGTGTGGTGAGCACTTTGACCCACCAAGTACTTCACAGAAGTTTATAATGCAGAGCCGTAAAAATAAAAAATCGTATTTTTTCACAAAAATGATCTTTTTTCCCCCAATTTTCTATTTTCCCAAGGGTAAGAGAAGAAGTTGGACCTCAAACATTGTTGTGCAATTTGTCCTGAGTATGCTAATACCCAATATGTGGGAGCTTTGAACCCCCAAGTGTTTCACTACAGTTTATAACGCAGAGCCGTGAAAATAAAAATTCCTTTATTTTTCGCAAAAATTATTTTTTAGCTTCCAGTTTTGTATTTTCTCAATGGTAACAGGAGAAATTGGACCCAAAAAGTTGTTGTCCAATTTGTCCTGAGTACGCTGATACCCCATATGTGGGGGGAACCATTGTTTGGGCGCATTGCAAAGCTCGGAAGGGAAGGAGCGCCATTTGGAATGCAGACATAGATGGAATGGTCTGCAGGCATCACATTGCATTTGCAGAGCCCCTAATGTACCTAAACAGTAGAAACCCCCACAAGTGACCCCATATTGGAAACTAGACCCCCCAAGGTACTTATCTAGATGTGTTGTGAGAGCTTTGAACCCCAAGTGCTTCATTGCAGTTTATAACGCAGAGCCGTGAAAATAAAAAATCATTTTTTTCCCACAAAAAGGATTTTTAAGCCCCCAAATTTTTATTTTCCCAAGGGTAACAAGAGAAATTGGACCCCAAAAGTTGTTGTCCAATTTGTCATGAGTACGCTGAAACCCCATATGTTGGGGTAAACCCCTGTTTGGGTGCACAGGAGAGCTCGGAAGGGAAGGAGCACTGTTTTACTTTTTCAATGCACAATTGGTTGGAATTGAGATCGGAAGCCATGTCGCGTTTGGAGAGCCCTTGATGTGCCTAAACAGTGGAAGCCCCCACTTCTATCTGAAACCCTAACCCAATCACCCCCTAACCCAAACACATCCCTAAGCCTAAGCCCAACTCTAACCATTACCCTAACCACACCCCTAACCTGAACATGCCCCTAACCCTAATCCCAACCACACCCCTAACCCCAACCACACCCCTAACTCCAACACACCCCTAACTCTAATCCCAAACCTAACCACACCCCTAAATCCAACACAACCCTAACACTAATCCCAACCATAACCCTAATCACACCCCAAACCCTGACACACCCCTAACCCTAATCCCAACCGTAAATATAAATGTAATCCAAACCCTAACCTGTCATGATCCTTAGTGGTTGAGGATCACAAATTACTCCAGCTAAGTAACAAACATAGGACAAGCTCTAGGGAGGTGGCAAACTGGACTAACCGCAAATCTGAACCTATCCAAACACACTAGAAGTAGCCGGTGAACGTGCCTAAAAAATCCTAGATGTCTTGAGCCAGCCTGAGGAACTAACTACCCCTAGAGAGAAAGAAAGACCTCTCTTGCCTCCAGAGAAATAATCCCCAAAGATATAGAAGCCCCCAACAAATAATAACGGTGAGGTAAGAGGAAGGCACATACACAGGGGTGAAAACAGATTCAGCAAATGAGGCCCACTAATACTAGATAGCAGAAAATAGTAAGGGGTCTGTGTGGTCAGTAAAAACCCTAACAAAATATCCACACTGAGATTTCAAGAACCCGCGCACCAACTAACGGTGTGGGGGGAGAAACCCAGTCCCCTAAAGCAACCAGCAAGCAAGGAGATCACATCTTAGCAAGCTGGACAAGAAACATGATGAATGCTGATAATCAAAAAATGAACGGACAAAAACTTAGCTTGTCTTGGAGAGGCTGGGAGCAAGGTATTCACAAGGAATCTGAAGAGCACTGAATACATTGATAGCAGGCAAGGAACTGAGTATCCAGGTGAGTTAAATAGGAAACGAACCAAGGATAACGAACCAGCTGATGCAGCCAACCTGCAGAAGACAACACTACACAGTACCGCTTGTGACCACTAGAGGGAGCCTAAAAATAGAGTTCACAACAGTACCCCCCCCTTGAGGAGGGGTCACCGAACCCTCATCAAGACCCCCAGGGCGATCAGGATGAGCCGCGTGGAAGGCACGAACCAAATCGGCCACATGAACATCAGAGGCGACAACCCAGGAATTATCCTCCTGACCATAGCCCTTCCACTTCACCAAATACTGAAGCCTCCGTCTAGAGATACGAGAATCCAAAATCTTCTCCACCACGTACTCCAATTCACCCTCGACCAGCACCGGAGCAGGAGGGTCAACAGAAGGAACCACAGGTACCACATACCTCCACAACAAAGACCTATGGAACACATTATGAATGGCAAACAATGCTGGGAGATCCAAACGAAAAGACACCGGGTTAAGGATTTCCAAGAACTTATAAGGACCGATGAAGCGAGGCTTGAATTTAGGAGAGGAGACCTTCATAGGAACATACCGAGAAGACAGCCACACCAAATCCCCAACACGAAGTCGGGGACCCACACCGCGGCGGCGGTTGGCAAAGCGCTGAGCCTTCTCCTGTGACAACCTCAAATTGTCCACCACATGGTTCCAAATCTGCTGCAACCTATCCACCACAGAATCCACCCCAGGACAGTCAGAAGACTCAACCTGACCCGAGGAAAAACGAGGATGGAAACCAGAATTGCAGAAAAAAGGCGAAACCAAAGTAGCAGAACTAGCCCGATTATTAAGGGCAAACTCGGCCAATGGCAAAAAAGTCACCCAATCATCCTGATCAGCAGAAACAAAACATCTCAAATAAGTTTCCAAAGTCTGATTAGTTCGCTCGGTTTGGCCATTAGTCTGAGGATGGAAGGCCGACGAAAAAGATAAATCAATGCCCATCTTAGCACAAAAAGTCCGCCAAAACCTGGACACAAACTGGGATCCTCTATCAGACACAATATTTTCAGGAATGCCGTGCAAACGAACCACATTCTGAAAAAATAGAGGAACCAAATCGGAGGAGGAAGGCAACTTAGGCAAGGGCACCAAATGGACCATCTTGGAAAAACGATCACACACTACCCAGATGACAGACATTTTCTGAGATACTGGAAGATCCGAAATAAAATCCATGGAAATGTGCGTCCAAGGCCTCCTCTTCAGGACAGGCATAGGCAAAAGTAAACCGCTGGCACGAGAACAGCAAGGCTTAGCCCGAGCACAAATCCCACAAGACTGCACAAAGGAACGCACATCCCACGACAAGGAAGGCCACCAGAAGGACCTAGCCACCAAATCTCTGGTACCAAAAATCCCAGGATGACCCGCCAACACCGAAGAATGAACCTCGGAAATAACTCTGCTGGTCCATCTATCCGGAACAAACAGTCTCTCTGGTGGACAACTGTCATGAATCCCCAATGGCTAGGGATAGCACAGGACAAGCAAAGAATAACAAATATCGGACGAGCTCTAGGGTGATGGAACCTGGGCTGACCGCTGCCCTACGCCTGACAAACGCAACTAGAGATAGCCAGGGAGCGTTCCTACGTTGGTTCTAGACGCCACGCACCAGCCTAAGAGCTAACTAGTACTGCAGAGAAAACAAGACCTCACTTGCCTCCAGAGGAATTAACCCCAAAGGTATAGTTGCCCCCCACATGTATTGACGGTGAAATGAGAGGAAGGCACACACATAGAGATGATGTATATAGCTTTAGCAAATAGAGGCCCGCTGAAAACTAGAAAGCAGAATGATACAAAAGGGGACTGAGCGGTCAGCAAAAAACCCTAATCAAAAAAACCATCCTGAGATTACAAGAACCCATGTGCCAACTCATGACACATGGGGAGAACCTCAGTCCACTAGAGCAACCAGCTAGCATAGAAACATTCTAAGCAAGCTGGACCAAAAACCAAACAACTGAAAATCAGCACTTAGCTTATCCTGAAAGATCTGGGAGCAGGTAGGCAGGAACCAAACAGAGCACATCTGAACACATTGATAGCCGGCAAGGGAAATGACAGAAAGGCCAGGTAAAATAGGAAACACCCAGCCTCTGATGGACAGGTGGAAACCAAAGGCCGCAACCCACCAAAGTCACCCAGTACCAGCAGTAACCACCAGAGGGAGCCCACCAACAGAATCCACAACAGTACCCCCCCCTTGAGGAGGGGTCACCGAACCCTCACGAGAACCCCCAGGGCGATCAGGGTGAGCTCTATGGAAGGCGCGGACCAAATCAGTCGCGTGAACATCGGAGGCGACCACCCAGGAATTATCCTCCTGACCATAACCCTTCCACTTAACCAAATACTGGAGTTTGCGTCTGGAAACACGAGAATCCAAGATCTTTTCAACAACATACTCCAATTCTCCCTCCACCAGCACTGGAGCAGGAGGCTCGACCGAAGGAACAACGGGCACCTCATACCTCCGCAACAACGACCGATGGAACACATTATGAATAGCAAACGATGCTGGGAGATCCAAACGAAAAGATACAGGGTTAAGAATCTCCGAGATCCTATAAGGACCGATGAACCGAGGCTTGAACTTAGGAGAAGAGACCTTCATAGGGACAAAACGAGAAGACAACCACACCAAGTCCCCAACAAGAAGTCGGGGACCCACGCGGCGACGGCGATTAGCAAACTGCTGAGTCTTCTCCTGAGATAACTTCAAATTGTCCACCACCTGATTCCAAATCTGATGTAGCCTGTCCACCACCACGTCCACTCCAGGACAATCCGAAGATTCCCCCTGACCAGAGGAAAAACGAGGATGAAACCCCGAATTACAAAAAAAAGGAGAGACCAACGTGGCAGAACTAGCCCGATTATTAAGAGCAAATTCGGCCAGTGGCAAAAAAGCAACCCAGTCATCCTGATCAGCAGAAACAAAACACCTCAAATAAGTTTCCAAGGTCTGATTAGTTCGCTCCGTCTGGCCATTCGTCTGAGGATGGAATGCAGACGAGAAAGACAAATCAATGCCCATCTTGGCACAAAACGTCCGCCAAAATCTAGACACAAACTGGGATCCCCTGTCAGAAACGATATTCTCCGGAATCCCATGCAAACGAACCACGTTCTGAAAAAACAAAGGAACCAACTCAGAGGAGGAGGGTAACTTAGGCAAGGGCACCAAATGAACCATCTTAGAAAAGCGGTCACACACAACCCAGATAACGGACATTTTCTGTGAAACCGGGAGATCAGAAATAAAATCCATGGAAATGTGCGTCCAAGGCCTCTTCGGGATGGGCAAAGATAACAACAACCCACTAGCCCGTGAACAGCAAGGCTTAGCTCGAGCACACACTTCACAAGACTGCACAAAGGTACGCACATCCCTAGACAAGGAAGGCCACCAAAAAGACCTGGCCACCAAATCTCTTGTACCAAATATCCCAGGATGACCAGCCAACACAGAAGAATGGACCTCGGAGATGACTCTACTGGTCCAATCATCCGGAACAAACAGTCTTTCTGGTGGACATCGATCCGGTTTATCCACCTGAAACTCCTGCAATGCGCGTCGCAAGTCTGGGGATACGGCGGACAATATTACCCCATCCCTAAGGATACCAGCAGGCCCAGTGTCTCCAGGAGAATCAGGCACAAAACTCCTGGAAAGAGCATCTGCCTTCACATTCTTTGAACCTGGCAGGTATGAAACCACGAAATTGAAACGAGAAAAAAATAATGACCAACGAGCCTGTCTAGGATTCAAACGCCTGGCAGACTCAAGGTAAATGAGATTCTTGTGATCAGTCAAGACCACCACGCGATGTTTAGCACCCTCAAGCCAATGACGCCACTCCTCAAATGCCCACTTCATGGCCAAAAGCTCCCGATTACCCACATCATAATTGCGCTCGGCGGGCGAGAATTTTCTAGAGAAGAAAGCACATGGCTTCGTCACCGAGCCATTAGAACTTCTCTGTGACAAAACCGCCCCCGCTCCAATCTCGGAAGCATCAACCTCCACCTGAAAAGGAAGTGAAACATCTGGTTGACACAACACAGGAGCAGAAGAAAACCGGCGCTTAAGTTCCCAAAAGGCCTCCACGGCCGTAGGAGACCAATCAGCAACATCAGCACCCTTTTTAGTCAAATCAGTCAAAGGTTTAACAATACTGGAAAAATTAGCAATGAACCGACGATAAAAATTAGCAAACCCCAAGAACTTCTGAAGGCTCTTAACAGATGTAGGTTGTGTCCAGTCACAAATAGCCTGAACCTTAACGGGATCCATCTCAATAGTAGAAGGAGAAAAAATGTACCCCAAAAAAGAAATCTTCTGGACTCCGAAGAGACACTTTGAGCCCTTCACAAACAGAGAATTGGCCCGCAAAACCTGAAACACCTTCCTGACCTGTAGAACATGAGACTCCCAGTCATCAGAAAACACCAAAATATCATCCAAATACACAATCATAAACTTATCCAGATATTCACGGAAAATATTGTGCATAAAGGACTGAAAGACTGACGGAGCATTGGAGAGTCCAAAAGGCATTACCAAATACTCAAAATGGCCCTCAGGCATATTAAATGCGGTTTTCCACTCATCACCCTGTTTTATCCGCACCAGATTATACGCACCACGAAGATCTATTTTAGTGAACCACCTAGCCCCCTTAATGCGAGCAAACAAATCAGTAAATAATGGCAATGGACACTGGTATTTGACTGTAATCTTATTCAGAAGGAGATAATCTATACAAGGCCTCAGGTAACCATCTTTTTTTGCCACGAAAAAAAAACCTGCTCCCAGAGGGGACGAAGATGGACGAATATGTCCCTTTTCCAAGGACTCCTTAATATAATTCCGCATAGCAGTATGCTCTGGCAGTGACAGATTAAATAAACGACCCTTAGGGAACTTACTGCCAGGAATCAATTCTATAGCACAGTCACACTCTCTATGAGGAGGGAGCGAATTGAGCTTAGGCTCCTCAAAAACATCCTTATAATCTGACAAAAACGCAGGGATCTCCGAAGGAGTCGATGAAGCGATAGAAATCGGAGGTGCATTATCATGAACCCCCTGACATCCCCAGCTTAGCACAGACATTGTTTTCCAGTCCAGGACAGGATTATGAGTTTGTAACCATGGCAGACCAAGCACTAGTACATCATGTAAATTATACAGTACAAGGAAGCGAATCACCTCCTGATGAACGGGAGTCATGCGCATGGTCACTTGTGTCCAATACTGCGGTTTATTCATAGCCAATGGTGTAGAATCAATTCCCTTCAGAAGAATAGGAACTTCCAGAGGCTCTAGACTAAAACCGCAGCGTTTAGCAAATGACCAATCCATAAGACTCAGGGCAGCGCCTGAATCCACATAGGCATCGACGGAAATGGAAGACAGTGAAAAAATCAGAGTCACAGACAAAATGAACTTAGACTGCAGAGTATCAATGGCAAAAGATTTATCAACCCTTTTTGTGCGTTTAGAGCATGCTGATATAACATGAGCTGAATCACCACAATAAAAACACAAACCATTTTTCCACCTATAATTTTGCCGTTCACTTCTGGACTGAATTCTATCACATTGCATAGTCTCAGGTGCCTGTTCAGAAGACACCGCCAACTGGTGCACGGGTTTGCGCTCCCGTAAACGCCAATCAATCTGAATGGCCATAGCCATAGACTCATTCAGACCTGTAGGCGCAGGGAACCCCACCATAATATCCTTAATGGCCTCAGAAAGACCATTTCTGAAGTTTGCAGCCAGGGCGCACTCATTCCACTGAGTAAGCACCGACCATTTCCGAAATTTCTGACAATATATTTCCGCTTCATCATGCCCCTGAGAGAGGGCTAATAAAGCCTTTTCAGCCTGAATCTCTAGGTTAGGTTCCTCATAGAGCAATCCCAATGCCAGAAAAAACGCATCCACACTGAGCAACGCAGGATCCCCTGGTGCCAATGCAAATGCCCAATTCTGAGGGTCGCCCCGTAGGAACGATATAACAATCTTGACCTGTTGAGCAGGGTCTCCAGAGGAGCGAGATTTCAAAGAGAGAAACAATTTACAATTGTTCCTGAAATTCAGGAAGGTAGATCTATCTCCAGAAAAAAACTCTGGAATAGGAATTCTAGGTTCAGACATGGGAGTGTGAACAACGAAATCCTGTATGTTTTGAACCTTTGCCGCGAGATTACTCAGGCTGGAAGCCAAACTCTGGACATTCATGATAAACAGCTAGGATCAGAGCCATTCAAGGGTTAAGAGGAGGTAAGAAGCAGCTAGACAGCAATTAAGGGCTAGGCAGCAAAACTCTGAAGGAAAAAAAAAAAAAAAAAAAAAAAAATTTTCCTTGAACACTTCTTTTCCTCCTGCTTCAGCCCAAACAATTAACACTTTGTGGGCCGGCTATACTGTCATGAATCTCCAATGGCTAGGGATAGCACAGGACAAGCAAAGAATAACAAATATCGGACGAGCTCTAGGGTGATGGAACCTGGGCTGACCGCTGCCCTACGCCTGACAAACGCAACTAGAGATAGCCAGGGAGCGTTCCTACGTTGGTTCTAGACGCCACGCACCAGCCTAAGAGCTAACTAGTACTGCAGAGAAAACAAGACCTCACTTGCCTCCAGAGGAATTAACCCCAAAGGTATAGTTGCCCCCCACATGTATTGACGGTGAAATGAGAGGAAGGCACACACATAGAGATGATGTATATAGCTTTAGCAAATAGAGGCCCGCTGAAAACTAGAAAGCAGAATGATACAAAAGGGGACTGAGCGGTCAGCAAAAAACCCTAATCAAAAAAACCATCCTGAGATTACAAGAACCCATGTGCCAACTCATGGCACATGGGGAGAACCTCAGTCCACTAGAGCAACCAGCTAGCATAGAAACATTCTAAGCAAGCTGGACCAAAAACCAAACAACTGAAAATCAGCACTTAGCTTATCCTGAAAGATCTGGGAGCAGGTAGGCAGGAACCAAACAGAGCACATCTGAACACATTGATAGCCGGCAAGGGAAATGACAGAAAGGCCAGGTAAAATAGGAAACACCCAGCCTCTGATGGACAGGTGGAAACCAAAGGCCGCAACCCACCAATGTCACCCAGTACCAGCAGTAACCACCAGAGGGAGCCCACCAACAGAATCCACAACAGACAACGGTCAGGTCTATCCGCCTGAAATTTCTGCAGCACTCGTCGCAAATCTGGGGAAATGGCAGACAAAATCACTCCCTCTCTCAGAATACCAGCCGGCTCAGAAACTCCCGGAGAGTCAGGCACAAAACTCCTAGAAAGTGCATCAGCCTTCACGTTCTTCGAACCAGGCAAGTATGAGACCGCAAAGTTGAAACGGGAGAAAAACAGCGACCAACGAGCCTGTCTAGGATTCAGGCGCTTGGTAGATTCGAGGTAAATCAGGTTTTTGTGATCAGTCAAGACCACCACACGATGTTTAGCTCCTTCGAGCCAATGTCGCCACTCCTCAAATGCCCACTTCATAGCCAACAACTCCCGATTACCAACATCATAATTCCGCTCGGCAGGCGAAAACTTTCTTGAAAAGAAAGCACATGGCTTCATCACAGAGCCATCAGAGCTTCTCTGTGACAAAACAGCCCCTGCTCCAATCTCAGAAGCATCAACCTCGACCTGGAAGGGGAGAGAGACATCTGGTTGACATAAGACTGGAGCTGAAGAAAACCGGTGCTTCAGTTCCCGAAAGGCCTCCACGGCCGCAGGAGACCAATTAGTCACATCAGAACCAAAGATATACTATTATGATCCTTAGTGGTTGAGGATCACGAATTACTCCAGCTAAGTAACAAACATAGGACAAGCTCTAGGGAGGTGGCAAACTGGACTAACCGCAAATCTGAACCTATCCAAACACACTAGAAGTAGCCGGTGAACGTGCCTAAAAAATCCTAGACGTCTCAAGCCAGCCTGAGGAACTAACTACCCCTAGAGAGAAAGAAAGACCTCTCTTGCCTCCAGAGAAATAATCCCCAAAGATATAGAAGCCCCCAACAAATAATAACGGTGAGGTAAGAGGAAGGCACATACACAGGGGTGAAAACAGATTCAGCAAATGAGGCCCACTAATACTAGATAGCAGAAAATAGTTAGGGGTCTGTGCGGTCAGTAAAAAACCCTAACAAAATATCCACACTGAGATTTCAAGAACCCCCGCACCAACTAACGGTGTGGGTGGAGAAACTCAGTCCCCTAGAGCAACCAGCAAGCGAGGAGATCACATCTTAGCAAGCTGGACAAGAAACATGATGAATGCTGATAATCAAAAAATGAACGGACAAAAACTTAGCTTGTCTTGGAGAGGCTGGGAGCAAGGTAATCACAAGGAATCTGATGAAGAGCACTGAATACATTGATAGCAGGCAAGGAACTGAGTATCCAGGTGAGTTAAATAAGAAACGAACCAAGGATAATGAACCAGCTGATGCAGCCAACCTGCAGAAGACAACACTACACAGTACCGCTTGTGACCACTAGAGGGAGCCTAAAAATAGAGTTCACAACACTAACCCTAACTTTAGCCCCAACCCTAACCCTAACTTTAGCCCCAACCCTAACTGTAGCCCCAACCCTAACCCCAACCCTAACCTTAGCCCTTACCCTAGCCCCAACTCTAACACTAGCCCTAACCCTAGCCCTGACCTTAGTCTTAACCCTAGCCCCATCCCTAACCCTAGCCCTAACCCTAACCATAGCCCCAACCATAGCCCCAACCCTAACCCTAACCCCAATTCTAGCCTTAACCCTAGCTCTAACCCTAGCCCTAACCCAAGCCCTAGCCCTAACCCTAGCCCTAACCCTAATGGGAAAATGGAAATATATAATTTTTTTTAATTTTATTATTTTTCCCTAACTAAGGGGGTGATGAAGGGGGGTTTGATTTACTTTTATAGCAGGTTTTTTAGCAGATTTTTATGATTGGCAGCTGTCACACACCAACAGATGCTTTTTATTGCAAAAAATAGTTTTTGCGTCTCCACATTTTGAGAGCTATAATTTTTCCATACTTTGGTCCACAGAGTCATATGAGGTCTTGTTTTTTGCGGGACGAGTTGACATTTTTACTGGTACCATTTTTGGGCATGTGACATATTTTGATCGCTTTTTATTCCGATTTTTGTGAGGCAGAAAGACCAAAAACCAGCTACTCAAGAATTTCTTTTGGAGGGGGGGGGGGGGGGCATTTATACCGTTCCGCGTTTCGTAAAATTGATAGAGCAGTTTTATTCTTCGGGTTAGTACAATTACGGCGATACCTCATTTATATCATTTTTTATGTTTTGGCGCTTTTATACGATAAAAAATATTTTATATAAAAAATACTTAGGCTATGTGCACACTCTGCGGCGTGCTCTGCAGGTTCTCCCGCAGCGGAATTGATAAATCTGCAGGGCAAAACCGCTGTGGTTATCCCTGCAGATTTATCGCGGTTTGTTTTGCGATTTCCGCTGCGGGATTACTCCTATACTATTGATGCTGCATATGCAGCAATATGCAGCATCAATAGTAATGTTAAAAATAATAAAAATTGGTTATACTCACCCTCTGACGTCCCGATCTCCTCGGCGCTGCACGCGGCGCTCCGGTTCCAAAGATGCTGTGCCGAGAAGGACCTTCGTGACGTCACGGTCATGTGACCGCGGCGTCATCACGGTCATGTGACCGCGACGTCATCTCAGGCCCTGCTCGCACAGCAACTGAGACCGGACAGCCGCGTGCAGCGCTGAGAGGTGAGTATAGCATCATTTTTTATTTTAATTCTTTTTTTTTACATTATTTATGCTTCCCAGGGCCTGGAGGAGAGTCTCCTCTCCTCCACCCCAGGTAGCAACCGCACATTATCCGCTTACTTCCCGCATCGTGGGCACAGCCCCATGCGGGAAGTAAGCGGAACAATGCATTTCTATGGGTGCAGAATCGCTGCGATTCTGCACAAAGAAGTGACATGCTGCGGGTTGTAAACCGCTGCGTTTCTGCGCGGTTTTTCCCGCAGCATGTGCACTGTGGTTTGCAGTTTCCATAGGGTTTACATGTTAATGTAAACGCAATGGAAACTGCTGCGGACCCGCAGCATCAAAATCGCCACGGATCCGCGGTAAAAACCGCAAAGTGTGAACATGGCCTTATTCTTGCATCGCTTTAATCTGAGGACTATAACTTTTTTATTTTTTCACTTATGATGCTGTGTGGTGGCTTGTTTTTTGCGGGACAAGATGACATTTTCAGCGGTACTATGGTTATTTATATCCATCTTTTAGATCGCGTATTATTCCACTTTTTGTTTGGCGGTATGATAATGAAGCGTTGTTTTTTGCCTTTTTTTTTACGGTGTTCGCTGAAGGGATTAACTACTTTGACAGTTTCATAGGTCAGGTCGTTACGGACACGGCGATGCTAAATATGTGTACTTTTATTGTTTTTTTATTTAGATAAAGAAATGTATTTATGGGAACAATATTATTTTTTTCTTTATTTAGGATTTGTTTTTTTACACATCTGAATATTTTTTTTTACACTACAACATTGCCCCAGGGGGGGACATCATGTTATAGGGTCAGATCGCTGATCTGACACTTTGCACAGCACTGTGTCAGATCAGCGATCTGACAGGCAGGGCTGCAGGCTTACCAGCACCTGCTCTGAGCAGCCGCTGGTAAGCCACCTCCCTGCAGGACCCAGAAGCAGCCCCGTGGCCATTTTGGATCCGGGCCTGCAGGGAGAAGGAGGTAGGAGACCCTCGGAGCAACGCAATGTGCTTCCCTATACCGCCATAACACTGCGATCATGTTTGATCGCGGTGTTCCGGGGGTTAATGTGCCAGGAGCGGTCCGTGACCGCTACTGGCACATAGTGCCAGATGTCAGCTGCGATAGTCAGCTGACACCCGGCTGCGTTCGGCCACGCTCCCCCTGTGAGCGCGGCCGATCGCATATGACATACTATCCCATCGGTGGCCATACGGGCCCACCCCACATCGACGGGATAGTACGTCATATGTCAGAAAGGGGTTAAAAACAGTCGGTGAAATATTTTACCTCACAAAATGAATCCTCTGTGATCCCCTATTGTAATGTCAGTATTGTCTTTTGATTCCTCCCCTGCCCAGGAGATGTGGTATGCTCCGTACATGGTCAGCCAAATGATTCACTGTGCCTGCGCGGAATTCGCATAATAAGTGCTTGCATATGTGTAGATCAGCGATTTATGTTATTTCAGTGGAAAATTCAGAATATACTGTTTCAGAAAAAGTTCATATATGAGTTTTTAGAATTATAACAGAATATTATAATGTTTCGTATCATTTCTCAAAAACCTTACGTGATGGGAAAAATCTGAAGTCATTTCTCAAATCAGCATGAAAAAATCTATCAGGAACACTCAAAATTGTCCGAGGGAGAAAACCTTGGCAACACAGTGTACATAAGCCCCTCAAAGTCACTCCAAATGTGATGTGGTCTCTAAACAAGATGGTTTTGTAAATATTGTAAGAAAATATGAGAAATTGCTTGTCAAATTTTAACCCTTATAAGTCATATCGAATCAATTTTACCACTATCATAATGTACAATATATCACGAAAAAACATTCTCAGAATCAGTGGGATCTGTTGAAGCTTTCCAGAGTTGTTACCTCATAGAGTGAAGGCCCCGTCTCATATAGCGAGATCGCTAGCGAGATCGCTGCTGAGTCACAAGTTTTGTGACGCAACAGCGACCTCAGTAGCGATCTCGCTATGTGTGACACGTACCAGCGATCAGGCCCCTGCTGCGAGATCGCTGGTCGTGTCAGAATGGCCTGGACCTTTTTTTGGTCGTTGAGGTCCCGCTGACATCGCTGAATCGGTGTGTGTGACACCGATCCAGCGATGTCTTCACTGGTAACCAGGGTAAACATCGGGTTACTAAGCGCAAGGCCGCGCTTAGTAACCCGATGTTTACCCTGGTTACCAGCGTAAATGTAAAAAAAAAAAAACACTACATACTCACCATCTGTTGCCCGTCAGGTCCCCCGGCGTCTGCTTCCTGCTCTGACTGAGCCGCCGTAAAGTGAGAGCACAGCAGTGACGTCACCGCTGCGCTCAGCTCTCACTGTACTGCGGCACTGTCAGAGCAGGAAGCGGACGGCAAGGGACCTGACGGGCAACAGATGGTGAGTATGTAGTGTTTGGTTTTTTTACATTTACGCTGGTAACCACGGTAAGTGCAGCACCCCAGAGTCCTGGTTGTTGCAGTACTGTGGCTCCGCCACTACGGGGAGCTATGGTACGTCTGATTGCACTAAGGAGTTTCTCTGATCAGGTACACTCACACCACACTTCACACTCCGGCCACCAGGGGGGGTGGTCCTATCTAGTAGGCCACTCCTCACAACTCTGGTAAAACTGGGGGTTGGACAGGAAGACGGGGAGAAGTAGCTGGGAAGAGCTAGTGAGAGGACCTGTCAGGGATGGGATCCTGGCAGACTCCTCAGAGCAGAACTAACCAGTAAACAAAGGGAATACAGAAAAGGAGAAATACCAGAAGGGGTCCTGCTGTTAGACCGAGGCAACATCCTTCTGAGGCGCAAACAGTCGGTGGCCGGAACGCCGAGCAAGTAAGAGACTTTAAGTACATTGCAAACCACGGCCGGACAGCTAATTACAGGTTGGCTGTCTCACTTAACACCTAAGCAGACAACGGAGGCAGCTGTGGGAGAGGGGCGACTCTAGGGTCCCGGAAGAACTCCAGGCCTACCCCGTCATACGGGTGCGTCCTACCATATCATCTGGAGGACGGAGAAAGAACAGTAGAGACAGAAAGAAACAGTTGTGAGGACTATCCCGGGAGCTCAGCAGGGAAGAACTACAACACACAGCGCTAGAAGGTAGTTACTGATTCCCACCTGTAAGGAGGAACTCCTGATGTGTCGTTGGACCGGCCGGTCTCTGAAAACCCAGTTAACAGCGCTCTGGACTGAGGTCTCCAACATCTTCAGTAAAGAGGTAAAGAGACTGCAACCTGGTGTCCTCATTATTTACCGCGACCTGCACCGCTACAACACCACTTATTGCACCGGACGTCCCCCACTGACAGACAGGGCCACGGACCGGGTCTAGCCACCGTGACAACCCCAAGACTGAGACCTAGAGGCCCGGCTCCGGGTACCCCTCGGCCCTGCGGCGGTGTGGGGGCGCTCCAACTTGGCGTCACGAACAGGATTTACTTAAGCCTGAAGAATCAGGTCATGTGTGCCTTGGAACTGTGATTTATCGTGCTTGGACTGTACTTTATTGAGAGAACTGTGTGCTACTGCTTGCCGCGGAAAGTTACCGCCAAAAATTCGCCATTGCCGCGCGCGGAGGGAGGAGCCTTAGCTACGTGGGCGGGATCAGCCAAAAGAAGCGCGGAACGGAAAGCGCGGTGAGACGCCAATCCCGGAAGAGGAACTCCGACCTCCAGCAGGTTAGTGGGAGGAAGGGACGGCCATGTCCGAGTCGGGAGGAGAGGAGGTGGCGGTCGCAGCCGCGGACGCAGGGGCAGCTCCGGTCCCCGCAGCGGGCGAAGCCGCGGCCCTAATTCCACCACTGGCTGCCGCAGAACCCGCTGCCCCCATCAGCCAGTCGGACACTGCCGCTAATGCGAAAGCCATAATGCCCTTCTCCATGCCCTACCTGCCCGGAGCGGCCTGGCTCCCACGATATTCTGGGGAGGCGCATACGTTCACTGACTTTAAAGAAGGGCTCTGCAGCCTACTCGAGTTCTATCCCCTAACCGAGCCCCAGAAAGTTCATATGATAACCGGCCAACTCTTTGGGGCGGCTCTGAGAGAAGTGAAATCCTGGCCCGCTGAGGATAAAGGAACTGCACAACAGATTTTTGCCAAGCTTAAAGCCACCTTTGATACTCGCACTGCCACAGAGATTAAACTGACTTTCTATGGATGCAAACAGAGGTCGCAGGATAACTTACGGGACTATGCCCTTAATCTCCAGGAAGCGATGCGGGCCATTAAGCAGAGTGACCCCGGCAGCATGCAGGATGAGGATAAAATCCTAAAGGAGCGGTTCATTGAGGGGCTCCTGTGCAGTCACCAGCGGGGCCAATTGCACTTCCTGGCCATGCAAAATCCAGACTTGACTTTTGCGCAGTTTAAAGATAAAGCTATCCAGGCATTGCAGGAGCGACAGCCCAGCCGCGCAGTACCACCCAGGCGCCCCGCTCTCACCTACCACCAGGAGGTGGCATCGGATACCCCAGTTGCCGCGGAGGCCGACGCCCAGAGCTTCGAGGACGACTCCCCTGCAGGACTCCGTCTCCAGATGCAAGAGCTAACCAAGAGCGTTGCTGCCCTGGCCCGGACGGTGCAGTCCCTACAGGAGGCCCCCAAAGAGAAGATCCAGTTGGCTTCCAGCCCGGAGGATGTCCCTTGGATGCGACGGAGGTGGACTCCGCCGACCAGGAGCCGGCCCGACGATCGCTTCCACCAGGATGGACGACCCATCTGCCGCCGCTGTCACCAGGTGGGCCATCTTGCAAGGTACTGTCCTTTAAACGAGCAACCCCTGGGGCAAAGGGCCAACCCCCAGGAGTAGGACGGTCAGGCCCGCAGCATTGGAGAACCAAGTATATTGGAGGACGACCAGTTCTCCCTGTAGTGATTGATGGAATCCCCTTGAATGCTTTGCTGGACACCGGTTCTCAGGTGACGACTATACCTCACGTGCTCTACAAACGGTATTGGGAGGACGCTGATATTACTCGTGGCCCTGACGATGATTTCACCATAATCGCCAGTAATGGTCAGCCGTTGCCACAAGTGGGGTATAAGGAGGTCACCATCAAAGTGGGGCGGGTGGAATTGAAAGCCCAAGGGATTGTGATTGTAGATATTGATCGTCGAGAATGTAATCCCATGATGACTCTTGGTACTAATGTTATAGAAAATTGTCTTGCAGAAGTGATTGTTTTGTTGCAACAGGTGGCAGAAAACGCTGGCCACAGTGAGCAACGTGCCCTGCAGAAGGAAATCAGAGCTCTGATGCAGAGACAGCAGGTAGAGCTGACTGGTGGTGAGATTGGTCGTGTCACTGTAAGTGATTCAAACCCCATCGCGATACCTCCCAAGAGTGAAATGTTAATATGGTGTCGAGCAGCCATAGGCCTCAGGGGTAGGGACTACCAGGCCTTGGTAGAACCTGTATATTCAGACAATAGGCCTACTGTTCTGACAGCCCGGGGGGTGGTCGACGTCCGACAGGGGAGAGTGCCCGTACGTGTCCTCAATTGTGGGGAGGAAGAGGTCCACCTAACCAAGTATACCACGCTCGCCAAACTGTTCACTGTCAATAATAGTGTAATACAGACACCTGAACCCTTGGTCCCGTCAAACGTGGCGGAGAACAAAGGTTCTGCAGAGCACTCGAAAGACTGGTGTCGGGAATTGCATGTGGGCACTGACTCTACCCCATCTCATCAAATACAGGGGGCTTACAGGGTAGTACACGAGTACGAGCAGGTATTCAGCAAACACCCCTCAGATTTTGGACAGGTGAAAGGGATCCAACATCACATCCCCACGGGAGATCACCGACCCATAAAAGAGAGATATCGCCCTGTACCCCCAGCTCATTACCAGTGTGCCAAGGACATGTTGCGGGAAATGAAGGAGGCTGGGGTGGTGAGAGACAGCTGTAGCCCCTGGGCAGCTCCGTTAGTCCTCGTTAAAAAGAAAGATGGTACAATGAGGATGTGTGTTGATTACAGGCAGTTGAATCGCATTACACATAAGGACGCATACCCACTGCCCAGGATAGAGGAATCTCTGGCTGCTTTAAAATCTGCTAACTACTTCTCTACCTTAGATCTCACCAGTGGGTACTGGCAGGTTCCTGTAGCGGAGGCAGACAAGGAGAAGACGGCCTTCACGACACCAATGGGTCTCTGCGAGTTCAACTACATGCCCTTCGGACTGTGCAATGCTCCAGGAACGTTCCAGAGGATGATGGAGTGCTGCCTGGGACACATGAACTTTGAAACTGTGCTGCTGTATTTGGATGATGTCATTGTCTTCTCTAAGACCTACGAAGACCATCTGAAGCACCTGGCCGAGGTGTTCGAAGCCCTGTCCAAATTCGGCTTAAAGGTGAAACCGTCCAAGTGTCATCTGCTCAAACCTAAAGTGCAGTACCTGGGCCATGTGGTGAGCGCTGAAGGAGTGGCCCCAGACCCCGACAAGGTCACAGTGATCAAGGACTGGCCAAAGCCTAGTGACCTCCACGAAGTCCGGCAGTTCCTCGGGTTGGTAGGTTACTATCGGAGATTCATTAAGGATTTCACCAAGAAGGCCGCACCCTTGCAAAATCTGCTGGTGGGCCAACCAAAGAAGACCAAGGGGAGGAAAACCCCCTTTGATTGGAACGAAGAGCTGGAGGAATCCTTCACCTGTTTGAAGTCGGCACTGACGGGAGAAGAGATACTGGCTTACCCCGAATACGATCAACCGTTTGTGCTGTACACAGATGCCAGTAATGTGGGATTAGGAGCCGTGCTGTCTCAAGTCCAGAAAGGCAAGGAAAGAGTGATCGCTTACGCCAGCAGGAAACTCCGTCCCACGGAAAGGAACCCTGACAACTATAGTTCCTTCAAACTAGAATTCCTTGCCCGTGTCTGGGCAGTGACAGAGAGGTTTAAGCACTACCTGGCCTCTGCGAAATTCACCGTTTTCACGGACAACAATCCGCTAACGCATCTGGATACTGCCAAACTCGGGGCTTTGGAACAGCGGTGGATGGCCCGGCTGTCCAACTACAATTTCACCATCAAATATCGGGCAGGGCACCAGAATGCCAATGCCGATGCTCTGTCCCGAATGCCTAATTAACCTGAAGTGGGAGAAGACCCGGAGGCACTTGAAGAGGTGGAGCTGCCTGCCTTCCATCGCCCCAAAGCCACTCAGAACTCTCACCATGTGAAGAACAGGCACAAAAACCAACCGGATGCCGCGCTGAATCCCCTGCCCCACCACGGATGGGCAGAAACCCAGGATAGTGACCCCGCGGTCCGTCAGGTGAAGGAACTCTTGACGCAGGCTGGCTTGCACCCTGGCCCAGATGATCCACAAGAGACCCAACAGCTGTGGAAGGGGAGAAGCAAACTGTTTATCCATGATGGCAAGTTGTGCAGGAGGAGCATCGACCCACGTACTCATGAATTGGTGTGGCAGATAGTGGTGCCAAGGCGAGATGCGCCCATGGTTCTGGGAGCCTACCATGATGGAGCCGGACACTTCGGATGGAAGAAGCTGGAGAAGCTGCTCCGAGGGAGGTTCTATTGGATTGGCATGAAGAGAACCATTGAGAAGTGGTGTCGGGAGTGTGGTCCATGTAGTCTGCGCAGGAAGGACCGTGACAGTCAACGGGCTCCCCTGCGGCCTATCATCACCAAACGGCCGCTCGAACTGGTCGCGCTGGATCATGTGAAGCTGACACCTAGCCGGTCGGGCTATATCTACGCCCTTACCATCGTGGACCACTACTCCAGGTTTTTGGTGGTTGTGCCTGTCAAGGATCTAACGGCTAGGACTGCCGCTAGGGCCTTCCAGCAGCACTTTTGTAGGCCCCATGGCTACCCAGAGAAAGTACTGACCGATCAGGGGCCTGCATTCGAAGCGGAAGTGTTCCAAGAATTTTGCCAGTTGTACGGGTGTAAGAAGATCAGAACTACACCGTACCACCCTCAAACCAACGGGATGTGCGAGAAGATGAACCAGGTAGTAATCGATTTGTTGAAGACCTTGCCTGTGGAGGAACGGAATCTGTGGCCGACAAAGTTGCCTGACTTAGTGGATATGTACAACCACATCCCAGTAAGTTCCACCAACTGTACTCCAGCGTACCTGATGCGAGGAAGGTCTAGTCGGTTACCCGTTGATCTGGACATGGGGGTCCTAGTACCCGAAGATACCTCGCCGGATGCAGATTGGGATGCAGAAAGGCAGCGAAGGTACCGCGAAGTACAGGAGTGTGTAGAGAGAAGTCTCGCCCAGGCTAGGCAGAAGCAAGAAAGGGACTACAACCAACACGCTCCTGCGATTCCCCTGTCACCTGGTGAGCAAGTGCTTAAGCGAAAGAGGAGGTTACACAAGCTCGATGACCAATGGGAAGCGGAACCGTACACCATCTTGCCATCTGACTTCGACAACACCAAGGTCTGCCTCATCAGTAAGGACAGAGGGGAGACCTCGACAGCGGTATCCAGGGATCACCTTAAGGCCTGCCTCGATAAGCTGAAAGAGAGGGGCACGGCCCCAGAAATCTCCCCGCCGGTAGAAAAGGAGAAGGTGTTCCATACTGTCCTTGGTGACTTTCCCCAGTCCTGGACTCAGATAAATCAGGCCATCGCGGTACCTGTTCTAACGTTTCCACAGCCGGACCCACCAGAAACAATGGTGGTACCAGATCATCCGGTCCCGCAACCTCAACAAGCCTTGCCTGAAGAAGCCATGCCAACCGTTGAACCGGCAAATCCTCCCTCTGCTATCAGTGAGCCTGCCGTACCCACTGTTGATAGCAGCAGCTCTGAGAGCCCTAACCTGCCAGTGCTACCCCGACTCACTAGAAGTGTAGCTAGAAGACAGTGCACTACACCAGCGGTAGCAAGCATAGCGGGCCCTGTTAGGCCGATAGCAACCCCTGCGCTGCGAAGGTCCACACGCAGCACTCAAAATCAAACTCCCCTCCGCTACAAACTTTGGAGGTATTAATAAGGGCTGCTATTTAATTGAAAATGTTTGTATATATATCTTTTTGTTACAGGTTTTTAAATGGACAATAGAGTAATGGACGGTGAATTGCTCAAAAACTTTCAAAAAGGGGGCCCCTTTGTTTACCCGGGGTCCCCGCTGTTTCAACCACTGAACTGAGAGTCATAAACTGTGCATGACCTAACTTTTGCAACGTTCAAGAGTCCTCACCTCCTGTAAAGGGAAGCATTGTTATGTTCAATTGTTATGCTATTTCAAAAATTTGTGTGTTTTCTGTTAACATGTATTATTGTTCTTGTTTTCCCAGTCCCGGAGTACTGGATTTAACCGGGGGGGAGTGCAGCACCCCAGAGTCCTGGTTGTTGCAGTACTGTGGCTCCGCCACTACGGGGAGCTATGGTACGTCTGATTGCACTAAGGAGTTTCTCTGATCAGGTACACTCACACCACACTTCACACTCCGGCCACCAGGGGGGGTGGTCCTATCTAGTAGGCCACTCCTCACAACTCTGGTAAAACTGGGGGTTGGACAGGAAGACGGGGAGAAGTAGCTGGGAAGAGCTAGTGAGAGGACCTGTCAGGGATGGGATCCTGGCAGACTCCTCAGAGCAGAACTAACCAGTAAACAAAGGGAATACAGAAAAGGAGAAATACCAGAAGGGGTCCTGCTGTTAGACCGAGGCAACATCCTTCTGAGGCGCAAACAGTCGGTGGCCGGAACGCCGAGCAAGTAAGAGACTTTAAGTACATTGCAAACCACGGCCGGACAGCTAATTACAGGTTGGCTGTCTCACTTAACACCTAAGCAGACAACGGAGGCAGCTGTGGGAGAGGGGCGACTCTAGGGTCCCGGAAGAACTCCAGGCCTACCCCGTCATACGGGTGCGTCCTACCATATCATCTGGAGGACGGAGAAAGAACAGTAGAGACAGAAAGAAACAGTTGTGAGGACTATCCCGGGAGCTCAGCAGGGAAGAACTACAACACACAGCGCTAGAAGGTAGTTACTGATTCCCACCTGTAAGGAGGAACTCCTGATGTGTCGTTGGACCGGCCGGTCTCTGAAAACCCAGTTAACAGCGCTCTGGACTGAGGTCTCCAACATCTTCAGTAAAGAGGTAAAGAGACTGCAACCTGGTGTCCTCATTATTTACCGCGACCTGCACCGCTACAACACCACTTATTGCACCGGACGTCCCCCACTGACAGACAGGGCCACGGACCGGGTCTAGCCACCGTGACAACCCCAAGACTGAGACCTAGAGGCCCGGCTCCGGGTACCCCTCGGCCCTGCGGCGGTGTGGGGGCGCTCCATAAACATCGGGTTACTAAGCGCGGCCCTGCGCTTAGTAACCCGATGTTTACCCTGGTTACCCGGGTGCTGCAGGGGGACTTCGGCATCGTTGAAGACAGTTTCAACGATGCCGAATCGTTCCCCTGATCGTTGGTCGCTGGAGAGAGCTGTCTGTGTGACAGCTCCCCAGCGACCACACAGCGACCACACAGCGACGCTGCAGCGATCAGCATCGTTGTCTGTATCGCTGCAGCGTCGCTGTGTGAGACGGGGCCTTGACGGTGGTCAGAATTCTAAAATTTGACCTGGTCATTAAGGTGCAAACAGCCTTGGGGGTTAAAGGGATTAAGGAAGTGTAGGATGGAGATAAATGCAAAACAAGTAGCTGGGATGGTGTACTGAACTGTTTGGCCATGCCAAGGGTACAACATGCTCCTGTCCCTGGTTTAACAGTTCTTTAGTGCTAACAGTCCTCAAAACAGTCACATTACTAGACATTTTTTGCCTTGGCATTACTTCAATAGCAATGAAGTAGCTACCAATATAACCTCAGGTTTCTTAAAGGGGGTTTTCAATATTAAAATTTAATAAAATAAAATTTTTAATAACTTCCTATTTACATTCAATTAACAAATCACACTCATTTTGTCTAGTTAGGCAATTAGTGCAACACATTAAAATGGTTGCTGTGGTATTACTCTGGTCTAAATCTGTCTTATATTGTTAATAGGATAGAAATCTATGAGCATGTGCAGCAGGACTTTCCGACCCACTTCTTTTATGTTTAGGAAGATCTAATACTGGAGGTACCAGGGTGCTGAGGAAAGAAGAGGTTGCTCACACTGCTGTATACTATAGCTGTAAAAATAAAACATGAAGCACACATCCAAAACTCATACATTGATCTATTGCAGATAGGTAAAAATTTTAAAAACTAAACACAAAGTTTTTAGTAATTATCTGATCAGACTATATGAAGCCCAATGTCATAACTACTGCCAAAGCAATAATGCACCACCAGAGGAAGCGAATAGGTGCCCTACAGCATCCATGTTGCAAGACAGAGTCTCCATGGCTCCACGTCACACCACGTACCAGGCAGAGCACCACAGTAACAATGGCCGCAACACATCACCAGCACTAAGTGAGTAGATTTTAAAAAGTCACCTTCCACATAGTCTAAGACTAAAAGCTGAGAGCATAACTAAGTGGAAACCATCTTGCAATTTCCTGCTAATAAATAATACATGGGCCAAATTGGATGAGTGATGTTACTAAAAGTAAAACAAAAAAAGGAGAAAAGAAACCATGCAATATAAAATAATTGTAAAAAAAACATGGACCACGCATCCAAAGTGCATATTTTGATCAATTGTGGCTAAGCAAAAATGTACACAACTGAACACGAGTTTCCTAGTTTAACATTCTGATCAGAGTGTATGAAGAACACTGCCACATCATGGCGAACTTCTTAGTCGGTCCATGATCATAAAGATATTGAACCGTATGCTGACCACTGCTGTGGCAATATCATATCAGCATGGCAAACGACCCGTTGCCCCACAGGCCCAATGCTGCAAGATAGAGCCTTTAATTAGTAATAAACTGCAAAAGGAGTTCTGCCTAGTTTTGCTTTCAGTTTGTAGCCTGAGGCCATGTGGTAACGCTTAGATCTATTCACTTGATGTTGGTGCTGTGTGTCGACCATTGTTGCTGTGATGCCAAGCCTGTAGAGTGGTGTAGCCTGGTGTCATGGGGGTGCTCCTCTACTGCATAGTTCAATCCCACTGCTGGTGTGGTATTGCTATAGCAGTGGTCTGCTGACAGCGGCACACCTTTAAGGTCAGGGATCCACCAAGACATTTTCTGTGACATGGCAGTGGGCTTCATAAAGTCTGTAAATTTTTGCTTAGCATCAGTTTTTGCTTAGCCACAGGGTATACGTTTTGATGTGCGGTCCAAGTCTTTCTCTATAGTTATAGTTTAAGAAGAAGGATCGGGTGAGGGGTACGTCTTTTATGCCAGGTCTGGAACTGTCAGGGCCGTCTCCTCTGTTGTCCAGGAAAAAGCTTTGAGACTCGGACCCTTTGCACTTGTTGGCAGGGGGTGTGGCTACGTTAAATAGGCAAGAGCGCGCGCATAAGTGTTCAGACTTGGCGGGAAGGGACAGCGCGTGGCAGGTAGAAGTGAGTGCTCCGTCTCCTGTGCACCGAGTCAGTGCAGGCCCACACCGCAGCATTCATGCAAGTATTGCCAGAGACTGTGAATGAGAATGTGTTGAGCGTCCACTGCCCCTTGAAAGGCAAAGTGACAGAGACTCCAGGCTTGTAAGTGCCGCATGCTTGCCGCCTAAGAAAGACTGGGCCCGCTATCGGGAACTGTGCCCTGAATCCCCGGTCCATACCAGTCTGGCCACGTTAAGCTCTGGCCAGACGCTGAACTTTATTCCTCTGCCGACCCTGCTTTCCCGTAACCTGGAACGCGTGACAGACAGCAAGGACTTGCCACTCCCTCAGGACCCTGCTCATCCACGTCTGGAGGACCACACTAGAATCACCGCACGCTGATTGTTGAGGGTGCCATCTTACTGCTCATTGACATTCCACTCTGGGAGTCTCCTGGACTGGATAAGTTATTAGTTTAAGAACTGTTTGTTATTCTCCATTCTACCTGCATCATACCATACTATTGCATACCCATACCCTGCCTTGCCCCCAATTACCATACTTCTCCCTGCGTGGAGTGCAAATCTGTTCATAGTGAAAACTGTTAACCCTTGCTCTGCCTCCTGTTCGTTACTGCATCCCGCTACCTGCTCACAATAGCATATTGCATACTGCCCCCTCTTTTTGTGTTTTGTTTGGCACCAGCACTCCTCCTAATTGGCCCAGGTTTTTTTTAATTAGAAGGAAGCTGCAACTTTTAGTTTGAGACCATGTTCAAGATGAGTTTCAGATCTATTCATTTGGTGTTAATGCTGTGTGGTGGCCATTGTTGCTGTGGTGCTGTTGCTGTTTTGTTTTGATAGTGGTCATGGATGTGGGCTTCATACAATGTGGTCATAATGTTAAACTAAGAATCTTGTGTTCAGTTTTGTATATTTATGCTTCACGTTGATAAATGGATACATTTTGAATGTGCGATCGCTGTGTTTTTCTACATCTATCGTATATTGCTCACACTGCTGTCCACCCTGTCTTTCTGATATAATACTGGAGATACCAGGAGTGCTGAAGTAAAATAAGGCTATTTACATGTTGTCCTTTGTCTTTCTGATTAATACTGGAGATACCAGTGGGGCTGAGAGAAGAAGAGGTTGACACTGCTGTCCACCATATCTTTCTGATCTAATAGTGGAGACACAAGTGGTGCTGAGGTTAAAAAAATAGGCTGATCACACTGCTGTCCACCATGTATTTCTGATCTAATAGTGGAGACACCAATGGTGCTGAGATAAATACAGGCTCCTCACACCCCCATCCCCATTGTCTTTCTGATCTAATAGTTGAGACACAAGTGCTGAGGTAAAAGCAGGCTGATCACACTGTAGTCTATCATGTATTTCTAATCTAATACTGGAAACACCAGTGATGCTGAGATAAGAAGTGGCTGCTCACACTGCTGTCCACCATGTCTTTCTGATCCAATAGAGGAGTGGTGCTGAGGTAAGAAGAGACTGCTTTCATGGCTGCTCTCCATCTCTCTAAATGCTGTGTCTGCTGTGAATAGGAGATAATCACATAATATCAAGCTATCTCCAAGTTACAGCAGCTGAGCTTTCTATTGCACATGATCACAGGCACCTATTAACATTGTACGAGAGGTTTCTGTCAGTGTAACAAAATGAAGGCCATTTTAATGCACTACAGTGATTACCTCCATAAATAAAACAAGTGTGATTTACTACTTAAAGGTGTTTTAGAGTTTATTTTTTATTAACTTTGATATATTCTAATAAGTCACTGAAATTATCTCCAAAACCCCCAATAGCTTGAATGCTCTTCCCTCATACACTTCAACAAGTATACTTTCTGCCTTTAGATCTCATCTTCTCACCCTACTACCTGCAGCAGTGACTCCAATACTTCACTCATCCTCCAGTCACTCTCCCCACCTGTCACTAGGCACCTAACTAAAAACTTTAAAATCTCTCTTTCTACTATATCTTTCCCTTCTCGTTCAAGTATCTTGTCATAACTACAGACCTAACTCTAATCTCTTCTTCATCAGTAAACTCCTTGAATAATAACACTGAGATAACTCTCTTCTTGACCCTTTGCAATTTGATTTCCACTCTTTACACTTTACAGAAAATACACTTACTAAATCTCTAATAATCTACCAACAGCTAAATCTATTGGTCATTACTCTCTTCTGATTCTCCTTGACCTCTCTGCAGCAATTGACCAAAAATGCTTCCTCACTATGCTTGGTCTCAAGGATACTGGTATCTCTTGGTTCGCTTTTTCTTCTTCAGACCTCTTCTTCAGTGTATCTTCTTCTAACTCTTTTTTCCTTTTTTTTCTCCCTTCCTCTCAATATTCATAAGGGTTATTTATTTTGTCTGTATACCACCTGTAATAGACAAATCATCAGCAGATTTGGTTTCCAGTACCATCTCTATGCTGATGATGCCCAAACATACATCTTCCCCTGACATCAATCCCACCTTACTACGAAATAGTAGTATCCTTATCTGAAACCAAATCTTTTAAATCCTTATCTCTTGTGTTTCCTCCATCTGATAACCTATCTAAGCCTGCTATTTCCATTTTTGTGTGTTTGGTTCTATCATAACTTCCAAACAGCATGCCCACACCTTTCCTTCACTTCCTACATCCACTCACTCACTCACTCAATCACTCACGTCACCTGCAACTCAAAGCATCTCCAGAATCCATTTTTTCTTACTCGCAAAACTGCAAAAACTCTTCCTGTCGCTCTTATTCATTCTTGCCTGGACTACTGCAATTCTCCCCTAATTGGTCTTCCTCTTACTAACCTCTTCCTTCTCCAATGTATCCTTAATGCAGGAGCCCGTGTCATATTTCTGCTCAGCCACTACTCAGATAACTCCACCCTGTGCCAGTCATTGCAAAGGTTATCTGTAAGCTGTAGATCTATAATATAATGCTAGGAGCGTCACTCTGTCCGAAGCCTTTATAGACTGTGCAAGCACGACGATCCTGCACAGTCTGGACCCCATAGAGTTACTTATCCAGGGATGAGGATTGTGACCCAGGAGATGGCAGTATGTGTAAACACTGAACGCATACCGTGATCTCCGGCACTGTGTCCCGGCTCTGCGAACAGAGCACCCTGTGAGAAATGCTGCGGCCCGGGAGGAGGGAAGTATGTGGGCAGAGTGTGGGCAGTGACTGTGTGCATGTCTGTGTATGCGGGCGGGGTCTGTTTGTGTGTGGGGGCCTACGGGGCTGTGTGCGGAGTCAGCGGGGATATGTGCGGAGTCGGTGGGGCTGTGTGCGGGGGTCTGTGGGGCTGTCTGTGGGTCTGCGGGCTGTCCAGGGGTCTGTGGGGCTGTCCAGGGGTCTGTGCTAGGGTCTGCGGTACTGTGCAGGTGTCTGTGGGGCTGTCTGGGGGTCTGCGGAGCAGTGCGGGGGTCAGCCAGGGCTGTCCGGGGGCCTGCGGGGCTGTCCTGGGGTTTGCCGGGGCTGTCACGGGGTCTGCGGGCTGTCCGGGGGTCTGCGGGGCTGTCCAGGGGTATGCCGAGGCTGTCCAGGGAACTGCGGGCTGTGCAGGGGTCTGTGGGACTGTATGGGGGTCTGCTGGGGCTGTGTCAGTGTGTGTGTGGGTGTTCAGGCATCGTCCCATGGGACTTCAAGTCCCATCTGGCTATGCCTGCTACAGTGACAGTGATTGACACATTAGCCAATGATAGGACAGTAGCATTCCCATCATCCGGCTAATGTGTTGAATGTAAAAAAAACAAAAACACATACAGCACATATATAGTTCATACTCACCATTTACATCTAATCCCCGAAGCCTTCGCTCACCTGAAAAGAAATTAAAATAATAAATCAACAATATACTCTCTATGTCAGCTGTAATCCAGTTAATACGATTGTCCCACGACGATTTCCCATGGAGAGCTGTAGCATCAGCAGATGCGACCGCTCTCCAGGGGCTCTGGTGATACAATGACGGAAGGTATCCTTCCGCACTGTATCCCTCCTCCGCTGTGAGTACAGTATAGTTCATGCTGTCACTTGCGGCACAGCTGCGTGAGAAAATTCGCACGCAGCAGTGCCATAAAGTGAGAGCAATGAACTCATTGAAGCCTCAGTGATAACACTGCAGGAGCCATTGTCTCCTGTCAGTGTGTCACTGAAGGTCTATAAAGCTGTCACATCTCCTGATGTGACAGCTCTATCTATAGGGGAGATCATCGTGGGACACTCATAATTAATTGGAATGCGTTGGACAGGGAATATACGGTTGGTTTATTATTTTTTATTTTGTGCAGGCGATCGAGGGCGTCGCAGGAATTAGGTGTGGTTGTAAGGATGGTGAAATTAAGAATATTAAAATACTTTTTTCTGGCTGTGTCTTTTTTTAAACTCTTTCACTACTATTATTCTTTATTTATATAGCATCATTGATTCCATGGTGCTGTACATGAGAAGGGGTTACATACAAATTACAGATATCTGTTATGATCCGGTGACCCTGGAGCCGCATGAGACTATCTCTGGAGAAGGTGGTACCTGTACTGACCGCAATCCTAATACTGACACCGCAACTAGAAGTAGCCGTGGGATGTACCTAACCAGGCCTAGACACCTCGACACAGCCGGAGGACTAAATACCCCTAAAGATGGAAATGGGAAATCCTATCTTGCCTCAGAGAAGAGCCCCAAAGGATAGGCAGCCCCCCACAAATATTAAAAGAAAAAAAAAAAATGTGACAAAACCAGCTCACCTACTAGGCATTTGTTGTGGGGAAGCCCGGATAACGTGCAGTCTTCACGTAAGGCAGTGGAACAAATAGAGGAGAAAATCCAGCTTCCAAAAATATCAAAATTTATTGAAGATAAAATCCAAGATCCAAAAACATGGTTCACAGGAGAAGAAATGGCAGCATGCTACATGTTTCGAACAATAAGTTCTTTTTCAAAGCAGCTTCTCCTGTGAACCATGTTTTTGGATCTTGGATTTTATCTTCAATAAATTTTGATATTTTTGGAAGCTGGATTTTCTCCTCTATTTGTTCCCCACAAATATTGACTGTGAGTTTAAGAGGAAATACGTACACAGGCAGAAAATACAGAGTTTAGCAAAAGAGGCTCTTCTAGCTAGATAGAAAGGATAGGACAGAGTTCTAAGTGATCAGTATTAAAACACTAGAAAAATCCACAGCAGAATATACTATATACTACATCTAACTAAAGACATAGGATGTATATCTGCATCTCCAGAGAAACCAGCATGACAAAAAAATCCAAACAAGTCAAAGCTGGACAAAAACACAATAAATTGCACTGCACATAAAAGCACACTGCATGCGTGCTACAGAGAACCAAAACAGGGCACTTATCTTAGCTGAAATGACAGCAGGGCAAGTGGAGCCAGACAGAGATGCAATCCCTCCAAGATACAATGGACAACTGGCAGGGATTGATAGATCCTACAAACCTAAATACCTAATAGAAACACCTGCCCTGCCTATAATCCAGAGACCACTGCACTACCACTAACAACCACCGGAGGGAGCCCAAGAGCAGAATTCACAACAGATATCGCTTACAGTAAGCAAACTAACAATTACAGACTGATACAGAGGGGAGAGGACCCTGCCCTTGCGGGCTTACTTTCTACAGGTACAGGATGGTGGGGAAGGAAACAATAGGTTGAGGGCAGCAGGAGCTCCGGTGTTGGGGAGGCGGTAGCTTCGGTAGTGGTAAGGAGGTAGCGGGGTCAGTGCAGGCTGTAGGCTTTCCCGAATATGTGGGTTTTCAGGTTCCGTCTGAAGGATCTGAATGTGGTTGATAGTCGGACGTGTTGGGGCAAAGAATTCCAGAGGATGGGGATATTCGGGAGAAGTCTTGGAGGCGGTTGGGTGAGGAGCGAATAAGTGTGGAGGAGAGAAGGAGGTCTTGGGAGGACCGGAGATTACATGATGGAAGATATCGGGAGATTAGTTCAGAGATATATGGAGGAGACAGGTTATGGATGGCTTTGTAGGTTAGTATTTGTAATTTGAACTGGATACGCTGAGGGAATGGGAGCCAGTGAAGAGATTTGCAGAGGGGGAGGCAGAGGAGTAGCGAGGAGAGAGATGAATTAATCGGGCAGCAGAGTTAAGGATGGACTGGAGAGGTGCAAGGGTGTTAGCAGGGAGGCGACAAAAAAGGATGTTGCAGTAGTCACGGCGGAAGATGATGAGGCCATGCACAAGCATTTTAGTAGATTGACGGTTGAGGAAAGGATGGATTCTAGAGATATTTTTGAGCTGGAGGCAACAGGAGGTGGAAAGAGCTTGGATGTGCAGTTTGAAGGACAGGGCAGAGTCAAGGGTTACTCCAAGGCAGTGGACTTCCGGTACGAGTGAAAGCGTGATGTCATTAATTGTGATAGATAGGTCAGGTAAGGAAGATCTATGAGATGGAGGAAAGATTATGAGTTCCGATTTGTCCACATTGAGTTTGAGGAAGCGAGAAGAGAATAAGGAGGATATGGCTGATAGACACTTCGGGATTCTGGACAGCAGAGAGGTGATGTCTGGGCCAGAAAGGTAGATCTGAATGTCATCAGCATAAAGGTGGTACTGGAATCCATGGGACTTTATGAGTTGTCCCAGGCTAAGTGTATAGATTGAGAAGAGTAGGGGTCCTAGAACTACTATAGGATTAGTAATGGATAGGTGTCTTATTGACGCTTCTCCGTTATTAACCGGGCTTAATGTCACCTTACAATACAAAGGTGACATTAACCCTTTATTACCCCATATGCCACCGCTACAGGGCAGTGGGAAGAGAGAGGCTAAGTGCCGGAATTGACGCATCGTACAGATGCGTCATTTATGGGGTGGCTGGTGTTGTGAATTCCGTTCTCGGACTCCCTCCTGTGGTCATGAATGGTACTTTGGTTAGTTCTGCTCTTGGACTCCCTCTGGTGGCTTTGAGTGGAACTGCTGGTCACTGAGGTTGGCTTTCTCAGCTGCCCTCGTTTATTGCTATGCTGGCTTCCCTATTTAACTCCACTCAGATCGTTACTTCATGCCAGCTGTCAATGTCTCAGTATTGGTTCAGATCTCTCTTGGACTTCTCTGAGGACCTGTCTACTCCAGCAGAAGCTAAGTCCTTGCTAGTTCATTTGTTGTTACTGCTTCCTGAATATATTTCTTAGTACTGCTAAATTCTAGTCCAGCTTGCTATCATGATATTTCCTTGCTAGCTGGAAGCTCTGGGGGTGCAGAGTGGCACCTCCACACCGTGAGTCGGTGTGGAGGTCTTTTGCATACTCTGCGTGGTTTTTGTAGTTTTTTGTGCTGACCGCATAATTCCCTTTTCTATCCTCTGACTATTTAGTGAAGTCTGGCCTCCTTTGCTAAAACCTGTTTAATTCCTGTGTTTGTGACTTTCCTCTTAACTCACAGTTAATATATGTGGGGGGCTGCCTTTGCCTTTGGGGAATTTCTCTGAGGCAAGGTAAGGCTTCCATTTCTATCTTTAGGGGTAGTTAGCTCTTAGGCTGTGAAGAGGCGTCTAGGGAGAGTTAGGTACGCTCCATGGCTATTTCTAGTGTGTGCGATAGGAGTAGGGTTTGCGGTCAGCAGAGTTCCCACTTCCCCAGAGCTAGTTCCGATTTCTAGTTTACTCATCAGGTCATTCCGGGTGCTCCTAACCACCAGGTCCATAACAGTACAGCTGGCCCACAAAGTGTTAATGCATCTCAAAAGAGGGATAAGAGAAGTTCTGAACCCATTTTTTTTTCTTTGCAGTGTGTTTTGTCTCTCTTTTCCCCTTAACCTCTGGGTGGTTCAGGACTCAGGTGTAGATATGGATATTCAAGGTCTGTCCTCTTGTGTGGATCAACTCACTATAAGGGTACAAAGCATTCAAGATTATGTAGTTCAGAATCCGATGTTAGAGCCTAGAATTCCAATTCCTGATTTGTTTTCTGGGGATAGATTTACGTTTCTGAATTTCAAAAATAATTGTAGATTGTTTCTTGCTTTGAAACCCCGCTACTCTGGTGACCCCATTCAGCAAGTAAAAATTGTTATTTCTTTGTTGCGTGGCGACCCTCAAGACTGGGCATTCTCCCTTGCGCCAGGAGATCGTGCATTGCTTAATGTAGATGCGTTTTTTCTGGCGCTTGGATTGCTTTATGACGAATCGAATTCAGTGGATCATGCAGAGAAAATCTTGCTGGCTTTGTGTCAGGGTCAGGATGAAGCGGAGGTATATTGTCAGAAGTTTAGAAAATGGTCTGTGCTTACTCAATGGAATGAGTGTGCCCTGGCAGCAATTTTTAGAAAGGGTCTTTCTGAAGCCCTTAAGGATGTTATGGTGGGGTTCCCCACGCCTGCTGGTCTGAATGAATCAATGTCCTTGGCCATTCAAATTGATCGGCGTTTGCGCGAGCGCAAGGTTGTGTACCATTTGGCGGTGTCCTCTGAGCAGAGGCCTGAGCTTATGCAATGTGATAGAACTTTGACCAGAACTGAACGGCAAGAACACAGACGTCAGAATGGGCTGTGTTTTTACTGTGGTGACCCCACTCATGTTATCTCTGATTGTCCTAAGCGCACTAAGCGGTTCGCTAGGTCTATCACCATTGGTACTGTACAGCCTAAATTTCTTTTGTCTGTTACACTGATTTGCTCTTTGTCGTCCTACTCGGTTATGGCATTTGTGGATTCGGGCGCTGCCCTGAATTTGGTGGACTTGGAGTTTGCCAGGCGCTGTGGTTTTTTCTTGGAGCCTTTACAGTATCCTATTCCATTAAGGGGAATTGATGCTACGCCTTTGGCCAAGAATAAACCTCAGTACTGGACTCAGTTGACCATGTGCATGGCTCCTGCACATCAGGAAGATATTCACTTTTTGCTGTTGCATAATTTGCATGATGTGGTCGTGTTGGGTTTGCCATGTCAAGGGGTACATGGCGATGTTCCGCTGGTGTCAATTTCTTCTTCCACTCCTTCTGAAGTCCCTGAGTTTCTGTCGGATTACCAGGATGTATTTGATGAGCCCAAATCCAGTGTGCTACCCCCTCATAGGGATTGTGATTGTGCTATAAATTTGATTCCTGGTAGTAAGTTTCCTAAGGGCCGACTTTTCAATTTGTCTGTGCCAGAGCACGCCGCTATGCGGAGTTATATAAAGGAGTCCTTGGAGAAAGGGCATATTCGCCCGTCTTCATCACCGTTGGGAGCAGGGTTCTTTTTTTTGGCCAAGAAGGATGGTTCTCTGAGACCCTGTATAGATTACCGCCTTCTCAATAAAATCATGGTCAAATTTCAGTACCCTTTGCCTCTGCTGTCTGATTTGTTTGCTCGGATTAAGGGGGCTAGTTGGTTCACCAAGATAGATCTTCGAGGGGCGTATAACCTTGTGCGTATTAAACAGGGCGATGAGTGGAAAACAGCATTTAATACGCCCGATGGTCATTTTGAGTACCTGGTAATGCCATTCGGGCTTTCTAATGCTCCATCTGTGTTTCAGTCCTTTATGCATGACGTCTTCCGAAAGTATCTGGATAGATTCATGATTGTATATTTGGATGATATTTTGGTCTTTTCGGATGATTGGGAGTCTCATGTGAAGCAGGTCAGAATGGTATTCCAGGTCCTTCGTGCTAATTCCTTGTTTGTGAAGGGGTCTAAATGTCTCTTCGGAGTTCAGAAGGTTTCCTTTTTGGGCTTCATTTTTTCCCCTTCTACTATCGAAATGGATCCTGTTAAAGTTCAGGCCATTTATGATTGGACTCAACCTACATCTGTGAAGAGCCTTCAGAAATTCCTGGGCTTTGCTAATTTTTACCGTCGCTTCATCGCTAATTTTTCTAGTGTGGTTAAACCTTTGACTGATTTGACAAAGAAAGGTGCTGATGTGGTGAATTGGTCCACTGCGGCCGTTGAGGCTTTTCAGGAGCTGAAACGTCGTTTTTCTTCGGCCCCTGTGTTGCGTCAGCCAGATGTTTCGCTCCCTTTTCAGGTCGAGGTTGATGCTTCTGAGATTGGAGCAGGGGCTGTTTTGTCTCAAAGAAGTTCTGATGGCTCTGTGATGAAGCCATGTGCCTTTTTTTCTAGAAAGTTTTCGCCTGCTGAGCGTATTTATGATGTTGGCAATCGGGAGTTGCTGGCTATGAAGTGGGCATTCGAGGAGTGGCGACATTGGTTTGAGGGAGCCAAGCACCGCGTGGTGGTCTTGACGGATCACAAGAATCTGACTTATCTTGAGTCTGCCAAGCGGTTGAATCCTAGACATGCTCGATGGTCACTGTTTTTCTCCCGTTTCGATTTTGTGGTCTCATACCTTCCGGGTTCTAAGAATGTGAATCCTGATGCCCTTTCTAGGAGTTTGGTGCCTGACTCTCCGGGAGTTCCTGAGGCGGCTGGTATTCTCAAAGAGGGGGTAATTCTGTCTGCCATCTCCCCTGATTTGCGGCGGGTGCTGCAGGAGTTTCAGGCTGATAGACCTGACCGTTGTCCAGCGGAGAAACTGTTTGTCCCTGATAGATGGACTAGCAGAGTTATTTCTGAGGTTCATTGCTCGGTGTTGGCTGGTCATCCTGGAATTTTTGGTACCATAGATTTGGTGGCTAGGTCCTTTTGGTGGCCTTCCTTGTCACGGGATGTGCATTCTTTTGTGCAGTCCTGTGGGACTTGTGCTCGGGCCAAGCCCTGCTGTTCTCGTGCAAGTGGGTTTTTGCCCTTGCCGGTTCCGAAAAGGCCCTGGACGCATGTTTCCATGGATTTTATTTCAGATCTTCCTGTCTCTCAAAGGATGTCCATCATCTGGGTGGTTTGTGATCGCTTTTCTAAGATGGTCCATTTGGTACCCTTGCCTAAATTACCTTCCTCCTCTGATTTGGTGCCATTATTTTTTCAGCATGTGGTTCGTTTGCATGGCATTCCGGAGAACATTGTGTCGGACAGAGGTTCCCAGTTTGTCTGTAGGTTTTGGCGGTCCTTTTGTGCTAAGATGGGCATTGATTTGTCTTTTTCTTTGGCTTTCCATCCTCAGACAAATGGCCAAACCGAACGAACCAACCAGACTTTGGAAACCTATCTGAGATGCTTTGTTTCTGCTGATCAGGATGATTTGGTGACCTTCTTGCCATTGGCTGAGTTCGCCCTTAATAATCGGGCTAGTTCGGCTACTTTATTTTTGCCTTTTTTTTGCAATTCTGGTTTTCATCCTCGTTTTTCTTCAGGGCAGGTTGAGCCTTCTGACTGTCCTGGTGTGGATTCTGTGGTGGACAGGTTGCAGCAAATTTGGACTCACGTAGTGGACAATCTGACGTTGTCCCAGGAGAAGGCTCAACGTTTCGCTAACCGCCGTCGCTGTGTTGGTCCCCGACTACGTGTTGGGGATTTGGTTTGGTTGGCTTCTCGTTATGTTCCTATGAAGGTTTCTTCTCCTAAGTTTAAGCCTCGTTTCATTGGTCCTTATAAGATTTCTGAAATTCTCAACCCTGTGTCATTTCGTTTGGTCCTTCCAGCTTCTTTTGCCATCCATAATGTGTTCCATAGGTCGTTGCTGCGGAGGTATGTGGCGCCTATGGTTCCCTCCGTTGATCCTCCTGCTCCGGTGTTGGTTGAGGGGGAGTTGGAGTATGTGGTGGAAAAAATTTTGGATTCTCGTATTTCGAGACGGAAGCTTCAGTACCTGGTTAAGTGGAAGGGCTATGGTCAGGAGGATAATTCCTGGGCTGTTGCCTCCGATGTCCATGCTGCCGATTTAGTTTGTGCCTTTCATTTGGCTCGTCCTGATCGGCCTGGGGGCCCTGGTGAGGGTTCGGTGACCCCTCCTCAAGGGGGGGTACTGTTGTGAATTCGGTTCTCGGACTCCCTCCTGTGGTCATGAATGGTACTTTGGTTAGTTCTGCTCTTGGACTCCCTCTGGTGGCTTTGAGTGGAACTGCTGGTCACTGAGGTTGGCTTTCTCAGCTGCCCTCGTTTATTGCTATGCTGGCTTCCCTATTTAACTCCACTCAGATCGTTACTTCATGCCAGCTGTCAATGTCTCAGTATTGGTTCAGATCTCTCTTGCACTTCTCTGAGGACCTGTCTACTCCAGCAGAAGCTAAGTCCTTGCTAGTTCATTTGTTGTTACTGCTTCCTGAATATATTTCTTAGTACTGCTAAATTCTATTTCAGCTTGCTATCATGATATTTCCTTGCTAGCTGGAAGCTCTGGGGGTGCAGAGTGGCACCTCCACACCGTGAGTCGGTGTGGAGGTCTTTTGCATACTCTGCGTGGTTTTTGTAGTTTTTTGTGCTGACCGCATAGTTCCCTTTTCTATCCTCTGACTATTTAGTGAAGTCTGGCCTCCTTTGCTAAAACCTGTTTCATTCCTGTGTTTGTGACTTTCCTCTTAACTCACAGTTAATATATGTGGGGGGCTGCCTTTACCTTTGGGGAATTTCTCTGAGGCAAGGTAAGGCTTCTATTTCTATCTTTAGGGGTAGTTAGCTCTTAGGCTGTGAAGAGGCGTCTAGGGAGAGTTAGGTACGCTCCACGGCTATTTCTAGTGTGTGCGATAGGAGTAGGGTTTGAAGTTCCCACTTCCCCAGAGCTAGTTCCAATTTCTAGTTTACTCATCAGGTCATTCCGGGTGCTCCTAACCACCAGGTCCATAACAGGCTGGGAGCTGGTATTTGTAGCTAGGGGGGCCAATATCCATGACCCCTTCCTAGGCTATGAATATCAGCTCGCAGCTGTCTGCATAGCCTTTCTGGCTATAAAATATAAGGGGACTCCACATCATCTTTTTTGGGGGAGGCCCCCTATGTTAATAGCCAATAAAGGCTATGCAGACAGCTGCAGAGTTTTACCTACGTTTTCTGTCAAGAGATGCAGATTCAGTGCGGAAAATCCACAGGCAAATCCGCAATGTGTGCACATACCCTACAAGTTCCTGTTCATGCAGAAGCCCCTGGAGTGGCTGCTGTCCACCTACAGGAACAAGTTCGGGGAGATCAAGGAGTACCAGCAGCGATACGGCCTGGAGATTGTGCACCTTACCGCCAGCAGCCGCCCGCTGCCGCATCCGAGGGGGGACGACATCACCTTCTCTGAGTTCCTGCGGTACCTGCTGGACAAGGATGAGGAGAAGATGAATGAGCACTGGATGCCCATCTACCAGCTGTGCCAGCCCTGCGCCGTGCCCTACGACTTCATCGGCACCTATGAGCGGCTGTGGGAGGATGCTAACCGGGTGCTGGATGCCATCGGTGCACATGACAAGATGGAGGTGCACAAAACAGGATGAGGGCACAGGATGGGGTCTGCACATGACAGGAAGGGGGTGCAGGATGGGGGCTGCACATGACAGGAAGGGGGCGAAAGATGGTAGCAGGACATGACAAGATTAGGGCGCAGGATGGAAGCAGCACATACCAGGATGGAGACCATATACCAATATAAATGCTCACCACCTGGGCATAGAACGGGTTCAAAAGCTAGTTACAATATAAACTGCTAATGATGTAAGGTTAACATCTTCTATCTGAACCTCTTACTCCGCCCTCCAAGACTTTTTTGTGCAGTACCACTTCTCTGCAATGTTCTACCGTGAAAATATGATTAATTCCCAGTATCCCAGGATCCACAGTATTAAGCATGCCCTGAAAACACATATCTTTAAACAAAGAATCATAGAATGTTAGAGTTGGAAGGGACCTCCAGGGTCATCATGTCCAACCCCCTCCTCCATGTAGGATTCACTAAACCATCTCAGACAGATGTCTGTCTAGCCTCTGTATGAAGACTTCCATTGAAGGAGAGACATGCCTATGACATCACCACACCAGTCTAACTGTTCTCATTTTTCATTTCCTAAATTTCCTCAGATTCTAGTCCTTTCTATGATCTATTCCTCATCCCTCATGCACTCAGTAGCACCATTTATTATCGTTGGCTGAACCATACACAACAAACACTTGTTACTTTTTGTGTCACCCCTATTTCCTCATAGAATATCTGATACATTTTTTTAGGAAACCATATTGAATATGTAAATTTACTCTTACTATTTCTTGTCATTTCTCTACAATTAATCTTAGTCAGGTTTGCTAACCATACAAGCCATACATTATCAGTCGTTTGACCAATGCATGGCTGATGGGAATAGTGCATGACATCTGAAAGATATATATATATACTTCCATTTTTTAATTACTGATCCTGTATTAGACACTATGAGACATTCATTAGGGTGTGGAGACAGCCTACAGTACAATCTGATGGAAACATATCGTGTCTGAGCTTAAAATCAGGAAGGTAAATATATTTATAGCCAATTCTGCTAAAACTCAGCTCCACTCGAAAGAGAATAAAAATGAGCCTGATGAATCAATGCAGTGCGGACACAATTGGCGCTACAATGAGATGAAAAGGATGTCTGATTTTTTTTTATCTCTTTCCAGTATGTTTTACTTGGTTATAAGTCCCATGTTATGTGTCAAGCCCTTGGGCAGAACAGTGGCTCTTGTATAACTGTGTGGAGTAATTTAGACTTTTCAAGAAAAAAAAAGCCTGGTGATAAATTTTCTTTTAAGTAGCTTTAAAAGCAATTGCCCTCAGATCTTTAGCATCTGAAAAACAAAAGTCCAGTTAAATAACAAAATCACCTCATTGCCATGGGGTGGAATAAAGTTTGATATTAACCCTTTCTGATATCTTTGTAATATTAAGTGTGATGACAGAGCGCCTCCTTCTCCCATTAAAGCTTTTGTGCTTTGCATCATTTTACATTAAAAAGGCAAGAGAATGACAAGCTTTCCAACACCCAGCTTCTTCCTCAGCTTGAAGGACCAAATGCATGTTAAGTTTGAAAGCTGATCATATCTAAACTTTTTGTGAATCACAGCTGACAGTGTTCTTATTTCTGGGCCAAGATATTCTCTCTTTGAACAAAACGCAATTTCTCTGTCTTTTGAACCTGTGCTACAGCAGAAAGAAGCAGCAGGATTCCATACTGTATAATAACTGTCAGAAACAATTTCTGCTCTGTAAGTGAGGTGAAGCAAAATGTCAAAATATTTGAATACATTTCATCGAGGATATCTTCTTTTAAATTAGTGAAGGAAAGAAGAGAATCCCATTCTCTCACATAATAAATATGCATAGGACGGCAGAGCAGAGTGAATTCTAATAAAACAGCGTCCTAGCTTGTTAGCATGTTGGAGGTCCGCAGCAACAAACTGACATAATTACCGGTGAAGGAAATGACAACTTTTGTCTTTTGCATACACTATTGAACGTGTGACTAAGTAAGTAAGCACATTAATTAACAGAATAGTTCTTTGTTCTCCTAAATGAAACTATGCAAGCTTTGCACATTTCTTTAATATATTTGCTGGGACTTGGTGCTTAAGAAATTAAGTGAACATTTTGAAGATCAATAGAAAAACTATTTGCCTAGCATGAAATAATCCTCAAATGTTTGGGTGCATGGGAAAAAACAGAATCAAATATTATATTACATGTCTATTGTGGAAGGGATTCTTGAGAAGAATTGAAAAAACCTTGTAGTATATGATCAACAAGATGCATGGCTCTCCTGCTTCGTGGGTGCACAAGTAAGGTTCCAATCCAATATTCAACTAGTATGAAGGAAGGACTGGACACTCCTTATAATGTAGACCTAGATTTTTCTACTCTACTACATCGATCCATTTCTGATGAAGACATATAATTATATAAGACCAAAACATCATTTATGGATTGGTATCACAATAAAATCTAGATTTACATTGTAAGGGGTTCCTAGTTCTTCATAACTCTAGATCAGGTATTGGGACAAGAAGTCAAAACAGGTTCAGATTTGTCAAAACTGGTGCAAGGTCACATTTTTATGGCCATAATGTGGTTATATTTAGCTGACTATAATATAGCCACACATAATATGGCCCATACTCTCTGTAATTCAAGTGATCTCAACTTAACCCTTATAAAAATATTATAGAAGTCAATGGTGACCTAAGTTCAGATTTAATTTAAAGGGAACCTGTAAGCAGTATTGCGCTGAGTAACCTACAGACAGTGTCAGGCTGGCGCCGTTATACTGATTAAAATGATACCTTGTGTAGTGTGAATATAAAAATGGATATTTTGTGTCCATATTGAAATATACAGAATGCATTCAGACCATTACAAAGCAGCATTTCTGGCCATACAGTTACAGACAGACAATGCTCATAGTGACACAATCTTGAGTACTGTTTACTTATTATCTGAAAGCCTTCACCTCACAAACAGTTCTATGTTTCTCTATGTTTGTTTGCTTTTGTATACCATGAAGGTTTATATAACCTCTGTCTGTGGCAGTTTTATCTAATCCTTGTGGGCTTTTCTCATAGTGTGACATTTGCCTGGTATCTCTGCTTCATCTTATCTTGAAAACTGGCCACTGGACAGGCAAAGTGAAACCAGAGTTACACAGTGTAAATCACTATATAATGCCAGATAAACATGATTAGGATAGAAGCAGAAACTTGGGTACCCGTACGTGTACAGTGTTGTGATACCTGCATAAGTGGGGATGTCGCTGCAGTGTTGTGAATTTCCAAGGGGTTCTCTGTCTTGGTGTTGCTTCTCTGATATTCTAGATGGATGATGTTTAAAAGCCTCTTGGTGAGGATAAGAGTATACAGTATGTAGTTAATCTTTATATGTACTTAATCATTATATGTATTTAATCTTTATATGTACTTAACCTTTGTATGTTAAGATATACAAAAGTTTACGCGATCATACTATTCCTTTAATTTTGTACTTTGACATAAAATTACGTTATATCGCAAGTAGTAGCCTTCTTTAAAGCCATATCCGAACCTTAGTGTTAAAAACTTGGCAATACACCTTGGTTGATGAAATTCATTTTGTGGTTGTTGTAGAACTTCTTTCTGATGTTGGGCATAATAATACACCTATGTCGGAATCCCTCTCTGGGCTGAGCCCACTTCTTTCCCAGCAGGAATTGCGATCCACCCGTGGCTGTTAACCCATTAAATGCCGCTGTCAATTTCTGCCAGCGTCACTTAACTCACGTTTCTGGGAAGTGCGCAGGAAATCCCACCCATCAGTGACCACCGATGTGTTGACATGACAACCAGAGGTCTCCATCAGACCTCTTGTGTCGTGGCTGTGTGACAGTCACAATACCTGCATGGAGAGCCTGTGTCTTGTGGCTGTCACACAGCCACAACACATGCTGCTGCGGCGCCGAACACCTGATTCTCAGAGCGCTCCAGGTATCCGGGTTCCCGCTGCAGCTTCTTCAGTAAGCACTTCAGTGACCTGCCCCCTATTTTACATACTGTATATCTTATTGTTTTGAAAGAAAAAAATGACATAAACTGTAGCATGATCGGATCTATAATCTCCATTACTCTCTTTTTTTAGTGATATAAATTGCGTAATTCGGAACATGATAGATGCTACTGCGCATTTTTTTAGAGGAAGAAAATGTCTCCACCAAAGCATCTATCGGCGATAGCGTTTGCCTCTCTTTTTTATTATTTTTATATTCCTTTTTTTAACTGACAAAATCAAGGCAAAATGTAAAGACCATTAACAAATCTATGTCTATTTTTGACATTTTTTTTATTTACATTTTCTACATCCTGTAAAAAAAGTTTTAAAAATGTTGTTCCTCTTTTCTATGAAAAGCTCTGATTAGATATGAGACATATTTTTTTTCACCAGGGAGGAGCTATAAACAGCAATTCAGGCTGGCAATATTCCTGTTACGTTTTTCCTCCTTTTTGTAATTTTTGTAATTTTTTCATTTATTTTACACATTGTGCCACCAATACGATCTTAAAAGACATTTGCAGGCATTATTTTTATTGCTGATGTCCCCTGAAACTAGGGTTGGTATGTTAGCCCTAGTTACAGTGTAAATTTTGTCTCCTGGCTGCATAGCACATTTGACTGGGTTTTTTAGGCCCTAACAGCTACGGCTCCATCCTTACAAAGGGTTGGGAGGAGCTTGCTTAGCACTGTGTACAGAGCAATCAGGAAAGAAAAAATGATTATCTCTTATGATAATGATAATGAATTCACTGTGGAGAGTTTGTGCTAGCTCCCCATTTCCACAGCTGCACAATGTCCTGCAGTTTGCATTGATGTTTTGGAATGTCATTGCAGAGTAAAGTGTGGACCACCTGGACATTCAAAGTCTATAGATAGTTTAGAAGTAGTTAAATAAGAGGAGGAAGCCTCCAATTTAAATACAAATGTTTTACATCATGACATTTTAAAATCTAAAGATGATGAATATCTCGAGAACAGTTTTAAATGGTAAGTCTAACTACCGTAATAATATAATTATGAACAGGGTTACTTTGAACCACCAGCATTACAGAGCTCAAATAAACGTTGTAGATGGGTATCTAGGGCATGCACAAGTCAGCTCAGTGTGAAGTGTGCTTTCACAGACTGTAATGGTGTTTACAGAACTAATTAACAGAAATAAATTCTTTATAGAAGTGAGAAAGCTTTTCGTAAAACAATGATACCTAAATAAATCTAGACACTTTCACACATCATTTATGAGACAAGAACAATTGAAATACTTAAACAATGCTGGTGTAACTTTATAGCATACTTATACTGTATGTATAGTTTAAGTGTATTAACTAATACATTAGGACTGATTGACTAGGTCCAGAGTTTAGCACTGTAGGTATAATTTCAAATTTGGCTTAAAGAAATGGATTAGGAGATTATTGTTGAAATTATTTTCAACTCTTTAGAAACATTTATCTAAGATTAATACAGTATTACACAATATTGTATCACTATATATATAAAGATTTAGATGGAATTAGCAGTGAATTTTTGCTCCGCTAGATTTTATTTTTCTGTCTCTTTAGCACTGGCTGCCCCATGTTTTACGTGACACAGTTTAGATGACATGTACTGTCAGTATATAAATACCACTATTTAGATTGTGAGCCCCATCGGGGACAGTGATGATAATGTGTGCAAACTGTAAAGCGCTACGGAATATGTTGGCGCTATATGAAAATAAAGATTATTATTATTATTGCCACTATTATTTTGAATTGGATTTTCGGTGATGTTCAACTATCTTGGGTGTCCCTGCTGCATGACACTAAGGCCTCAATTCAGCAAACTGTATTCAGCAGAAATCTGGCGTAAAACACTTTGACAAATAACAAAATTTATGTGACTTTCCCTACCTTTTTTGCCCAGCTTTGTCAAAATGGGCAGAGCTAGGGCAGGATGGGATACTGTAGCTCATCTAACTCATGACAAGCTGTGACATACATTTTGCCAGCTACTCCAGTCCCCGTCTACAGTAAGAAATTGTCTATTGACAGTAAGATGTTAAAGGGGTACTCTGGGGAATTAAAACATTTTGTACTATCCCTTCCCTCATAAACTATAAAGGTGAGGTGCACTTTTATTACCTACAGAACACCTGTAATTCTGTGTGACAGCAGCTGCTCCTCACTGTTCACCCCACCCTTCTCGACATTACATCACACATCAATGTTCAGCTCCCTTCTGTAACTAACAGCCAAATGGAGAATAGGGGGCATGGCCACAAACCCCCATTCTCTGCAGAGGAACAGCGATTATCAGGAGACTTGCTGATAGTAACAGCATAGAGCTGCACACTGATGTCATGCCTGGAGACACAGGGGTGAGCAGTTAGGGGCATTTGCTGTCACATAAGCCCCCTAATAATGTTTACTTGTCTGCAGTCTGAGCTAAAGGGGCATGTTAGGCTACTTTCACACATCAGGTTTTTGCCGTCAGGCTAAATCCAGTGAATTTTGAAAAAAATGGATCCGTCGTAAATTGTGAAAAACTGATGTGACGGATCCGTTTTTTATTCCGGATCCGAGTTTGTGGATCTGCCGGCTATTTTGGATTCTGGGAGAGAGAGACTCCAGAATGAAAAATGTATGATTTGTTTAAAAAAAATGGAATCTGTTGCCGGATTCCATGATTTGACCTCAAGTTTCACCCGTTTTTCACCGGATCCGTCGCTGTTCATTTTTTTGACGGACAGAAAAAATGTTCCTATGTCCGTATTCTCCGGTTGCCGGAAAACGGATTTTTGACGGATCTGGCAAAAAACGGATGAAATGTGAGGCCATCCATCGCAATCCGGCATCAATGTAAGTCTATGAAAAAAACGGATCCGGCGGCAACTTTTGCTGGATCCATTTTTTTCAAAATTCACCGGATTTAGCCTGACGGCAAAAACCTGATGTGTGAAAGTAGCCTTAGGGGCATGGCCTGCCCCTGGCTAGTAGTCATGCAGTGATGGAGACATCATCAGGGGGTTGACTGCTACTACAAGATGGAGGTACAACCCCTCACCTCAGACTGCAGACTGGGAGTCATTATCAGGGGGCTGGTGTGACAGGAGCTGCTCTTCACTGTCTGTGATATGACAGGAGTGTGCAGCTCCATGCTGCTACTATCAGGCAGTTTCCTGATAATAGCTGTTTCTCTACATAGAACAGGGTACGTGGCCACACCGCCTCTTCTCAAACTGACTGTAACTCACTGGAGTGCACTGGGCATTTTTTGGATTATAAGACGCACATTTTTTCCAAAATTTTGGGGAAAATAGGGCTGCGTCTTATAATTTGAATATACCTTACCAGCACCACCATTTTGCTAAAAAAAAGGGTTTTTTCCCTATTTTTCTCCCCAAAATTTGGGGTGCGTCTTATAATCTGGTGCATCTTATAAACCGCAAAATACGGTGTATTAAAATTGTGGGCAAGAGCATGTTCTCCAACTTTTATGTTTGCACTTTGTTGCACTTCATAAATGATACCTTCTACCTTACAATGCCTGAAACTGATATGTATTCTGCCTTCATTGATGTCTCATCAGGATTCATTGTCCTTTGAAAAAGTCATTTTTGCATAAGTGTGTTAAATTCATTATACATAACAGTGTTCTGTAAATTTCCTTTGTAAGTATAGAAAAAGCGAGAGTTTCTCCCAAGTTCCAAGATTCCAAAAATACTTGTAGTAAAATCACTGTCAACTACTCCATGTTTCTTTTTTCTTAATGCCTTTTAAGTAGCTTTCTCAAAGTGGTGCAATATATTTTTGTTATTATTATTGCTTGTGTTCTTTTTCATACATTTGTCCCACGCTGTGATTTTGATTTTCTCTCTCTGACTGGAGCCTCAAATCCTGGGGTGGCCTTTTTTTAAGTATTCAGAGAATGAATGTTCTAACCTTGGGATGAAAATGAAGCATGGCGCAGTAAACAGAAAAAGCAGATCAATCCTTCATTTCTATGCTTTCAAAAGTAAAACTTCTCAAATAATGTTATGTCCAAATTTTGATATACCCACACGTTTGCTTTACATCAACTACTATTATTGTTTGCCACATTTTTGCTATTTTTATTTCTAATTCAAATTCACAGATTTTTTTCGCCATTTTACTTTTTGAAGCAATATCTTTGTCATTTGCACAGAAAGTTCAAACCATAGATATTTTTTTTTTTTCCTTTTTCGACATTTAGTTTTTATCTTTCCTGCTTCCTTACATCAATACACTTGAAGCATCAATTTAACAAGGAACTGTTGGGCCCCAAAATAAAACTGATATTAGGGTTTCACTCTGTGGGACCACCTTTAGCATCAAGAGTTTAGAATATGGAAAGATTATGCATACTTTGGATCGATCCTTAACAGATGTTCCTTGATTTTCCAATGATTGTCATTTGATTTCTCCATCTATTCCTCCCTCTGTTCTCAGTAATCAATACCTGCACACGACTTCTGTGTTTAAGATGGACCCCTGGCTGCTACGCCTGCTATCATGGTTGTTATACTCATTATTTTTGCTCTAAAACATACATATAGCCAAAGCTGGGCGTAAGAAAGCTTGACTGATTTTTTAGCAGTACTTTCTTCTTTTGTTAAAGAATCACTCCCATCAAAGTTTTTATCCTCTTACTATATTGTAATCATCATATTATATAGCACTGTGTACTTACAATTGCTCATTTTGCCTTTCTACCTAGTAAATTCTTCACTTTTCTCTGCTCTACATAGAAACAGGAAGGCTCTTGTCCCTGTATGACTCATTCCCCTCCACTCAAATTTGCAGTGACTCATGCAAAGAAAATTGACCTCCTGTTTCTACATATTGCTTAAAAGGATTCAGCTTGTCAGTTTTTAATCACGTGATGTTAGAGGCCTAATGGAAAATAGAAACATTAACTGGGTAGGAGGGCAAAATGAGCAATTGTAAGTACACAGTGCAACACTATATGATTGCAAAACTTTGATGAAAACTTTGATGGGACTGCTTCTTTAAAAAATGTTTTCACCAATTTTAGCAAGATACAAAACATTTTTTTCACTCATTCCAGAAAGAATTATTAATTATTATTAGTAGAGTTAATATGAATTGATTCACAGGATCATGTCAGTAATCTGTGATCTCTGGACCATAGTCCAGCTTCCAGCATCATTCGTTTTTCTTTAGATTTGTCCACCAATGGTGTTGCTACTGATGCTGGGAGGTAGGAGGCAGTTCTCAGGGCTACTGTCCATCGACCACAAATTACTGGCGTGGCCATTACACCAGGTCATGGGAATCAATGTACACAAACTCTAATTAGCACTCCTATCAACATTTTTATCCTCTTAACATATTGCAATCATTATATTATTAAGCATTGTACACTTACAATTACTCATGTTGCCTGTCTACCCAGTTAATTCTTCTGTTTTCCATTAAGTCTATGACATCAGGTGATTAAAAACTGACTAGCTGAATCTTTCTAAGCTCTATGTAGAAACAGGAGGTCAATTTTCCCTGTATGAGTCATAAGACACTGCAAGGGGAAGGAGCAGAGCACCTGGGTCAGAAGAGGGGAAAGATTTCTGCACGGACAAGATACTTCCTGCTTCTACATAGAGCAGAGAAAAGAGAAGAATTAGCTGGGTATAAAGGCAAAATAAGCAATTGTAAGTACACAGTGCCATATAATATGATGACTGCAATATATTAAGAGGATAAAAACTTTGATGAGAGTGCTTCTTTAACAATGAAAAATATTAAGCTCTGTGCTTAATTTGGGCAACTTTCCACCTAGTCCACAAGCAATGTAATCAAGGCACCAGAACGATCACAGTATAAATTCATTAATGGAACAATCTACTATATAATTGTCTAAGGGTCACTTCCGTCTTTCTGTCCTTCTGTCTGTCCTTCTGTCTGTCACGGATATTCATTGGTCGCGGCCTCTGTCTGTCATGGAATCCAAGTCTCTGGTCATGGCAAAACAGCCACGACCAATCAGCGACGGGCACAGTCCGGTGGAAAAATGGCCGCTCCTTCCTCCCCGCAGTCAGTGCCCGCTCCATAATCCCCTCCAATCTGCCCTCACACAGGGTTAATGGCAGCGGTAACAGACCGCGTTATGCCGCGGTGTAATGCACTCCGTTACCGCTGCTATTAACCCTGTGTGACCAACTTTTTACTATGCATGCTGCCTATGCAGCATGAATAGTAAAACGATCTAATGTTAAAAAAAATAAAAAAAATAAAAAATCGTTATATACTCACCGTCCGTCGGCCCCCGGATCGACAACAGGCCTTTTCTGCTCACGACGCTTCGGTAACCGGTCCATGCTGCGATCTCACGAGATGATGATGTAGCGGTCTCGCGAGACCGCTATGTCATCATCTCACGAGACCACAATGCACTCTTGAGACCGGAGCGCACGAGCAGCGTCGGTAACCGCTTCGCTCTGGAAGGTGAGTATATAACTATTTTTTATTTTATTTCATTTTTTTAACAGGGATATCATGCCCACATTGCTATATACTGCGTGGGCTGTGCAATATGCTACGTGGCTGGACAATATACTGCGTGAGCTGGGCAATATACTACATGGGCTGTGCTATATACTACGTGGCTGGGCAATATACTACATGGGCTGTGCTATATACTACGTAGCTGGGCAATATACTACGTGACTATACAACGTGGGCTGCGCAATATACTACGTGGCTGGGCAATATACTACATGACTGGGCAAAATACTACGTGGCTGGGCAATATACTACATGGACTGCACAATATACTACGTGGGCTGCGCAATATACAATGTGGGCTGCGCAATATACAATGTGGGCTGCGCAATATACAACGTGGGCTGCGCAATGTACTACGTGGGCTGCACAATGTACTACGTGGGCTGCGCAATGTACTACATGGGCTGCGCAATGTACTACGTGGGCTGCGCAATGTACTGCGTGGGCTGCGCAATGAACTGCGTGGGCTGCGCAATGTACTGCATGGGCTGCGCAATGTACTGCGTGGGCTGCGCAATGTACTGCGTGGGCTGTGCAATGTACTGCGTGGGCTGTGCAATGTACTGCGTGGGCTGTGCTATACACTACTCATACATATTCTAAAATACCTGATGCGTTAGAATCGGGCCACCATCTAGTAGCATATAAATGCAAAAAAATGATGTTTTGACCACAATACGGCCTTTGTCAAACCATATATAGAAAACAACAACATACAAACAAGCCATAGCAATGGTTTCTCCTAGAAAAAAGTATAAGACATGTCATCAGACAAAAGATAACGAATTGTACTTCATATTGAGATAATATGGATGGTAATTTATGGCCTGTGCATCAGGTATATATATTTTTTTCTTTTTTGTACAAAATTAGTTATAAATTTTGTATTTAAGGCTTGTTTCACACTTGCGTTATTTGCCGCTGCGTTTTAGCGCTAAAAAACGCATGCGTTTTTTTCTATACTTAACATTAAAAACGCATGCGTTTTTTTGCATGCGTTTTGACGCGTTTTTGGCAACGCATGCGTTTTTTTATGCATGCGTTTTGTTTCAGAAATGCAACCTGTAGTAATTTCTAGCGGCGTTTTTTTCCCTCAAAAAAAGGCATGCGTTTTTTCGCGGCAAAAAAATGTATTGCTGTCTATGTAAACGCATGCGTTTTTAAGCACATGCGTTTGCATGCGTTTCTATAGAAAAACACAAGAAAACACAAGAAAACACAAGAAAACCCTAACCCTAGGGTTACTAGGGATCCTAACCCTAACCCTAACCCTAAGGTTAGGATCCCTAGTAACCCTAGGGATCCTAACCCTAACCCTAAGGTTAGGATCCCTAGTAACCCTAGGGATCCTAACTCTAACCCTAACCCTAGGGATCCTAACCCTAACCCTTAGGGTTAGGGTTAGGATCCTAACACTTAGGGTTAGGGTTAGAGTTAGGGTTAAGATCCCTAGGGTTAGGGTTAGGGTTAGGGTTAGGATCCCTAGGGTTAGGGTTAGGGTTAGGATCCCTAGGGTTAGGGTTAGGGTTAGGATCCCTAGGGTTAGGGTTAGGGTTAGGATCCCTAGGGTTAGGGTTAAGGTTAGGATCCCTAGGGTTAGGGTTAGGGTTAGGATCCCTAGGGTTAGGGTTAGGGTTAGGGTTAGGATCCCTAGGGTTAGGGTTAGGGATAGGGTTAGGATCCCTAGGGTTACTAGGGATCCGAACCCTAACCCTAACCCTAGCTATTTCTGTTTATAGTGGTTTTTCTAGTTGATTTTGATGATTGGCAGCTGTCACACACTTGTCATCATGCATTTCAAAAACGCAAACGCAGGAAAAAATGCTTGTAAACGCGTCAAAACGCATGCAAAAACGCATGCGTCTAAAAAACGCAGCGTTTAAACGCGTTTACATGCGTTTTTGCACCAAATGCGTTTGCGTTAAAAACGCTTCATTTTTAAACGCAAGTGTGAAACCAGCCTAATAAAGTTGATACATTAGTGAGATATTTTGTAGCATCATTTTTCTTTTGGTTTATCTTACTATTTATTTTAGTTACTATTACTTACTATTTACTACTTACTACTTTACAGTACTACTAATTACTACTTACTGCTGTATTACTTACTATCTATCTTACTACTATTTATCTTACTTACTATCTTACTATTTATCTTATCTTATTTTATACTATTTATCTTACTATTTGGTTTATCTTACTATTGTGTATATTTCACATAGTATATCATACTAACTCTCCATACACAAATTGATCTTTTCAACATAGTGCTTTTATTTTGCATGATTTCATTACATTTTATTGTCTAGTGTTTTCTTTGTGGCTACAGAGGAGGAATCGGCAGGAATAGGCAGAAGGAGTCGCCTGGTGGTTCCCGTGTTTGTATGTTGTTTTTCTATATCTGGCCATTTTGTGGCCAAAACACTGCATTCTTTTAGCTATTGCTCCTAAAAAAGGACATATTACAGAATTGCACTGGTACCTTGGATGCACTTCTTGTGGACAATGTACAATATAGGGAGAGATGCATATGAGAATTTATGTCCTCCGCATTTCAGCAAGGTGCAAAACAATTCGGCAATCTATTGTCAATAACACTGGAGAACTTAGTTACATTTATTAATTGCAAGTCTGAAATTAGCATATTTACCACATTTGTACAACTATTTTACCCCCATAGAGGCTTCAGATACGATCTGATCTAAGGCATAGTGCTCACATATACAGTTGGTACGGAAAGCATTCAGACCCATTTAAATTTGTCACTCTTTGTTTCATTGCAGCCATTTGGTAAATTCAAAAAAGTTCATTTTTTCACATTAATGTACACTGTGCACCCAATCTTGACTGAAAAAAAACAGGAATGTAGAATTTTTTTCAAATTTAATAAAAAAGAAAAACTGAAATATCACATGGTCATAAGTATTCAGACCCTTTGCTCAGACACTCATATTTAAGTCACATGATGTCCATTTCCTTATGATCCTCCTTGAGATGGTTCTACTCCTTCATTGGACTCTAGCTGTGTTTAATTAATCTGATAGGACTTGATGTAGAAAGGCACACACCTGTCTATATAAAACCTAACAGTTCACAGTGCATGTCAGACCAAATGAGAATCATGAGGTCAAAGGAACTGGCCAAGGAGCTCAGAGACAGAATTGTGGCAAGGCATAGATCTGGCCAAGGTTACAACAGAATTTCTGTAGTACTCAAGGTTCCTAAGAGCACAGTGGCCCCCATAATCCTTAAATGGAAGAAGTCTGGTGCCACCAGAAGTCTTCCTAGACCTGGCCATCCAGCCAAACTGAGCAATCATGGGAAAATAGCCTTAGTGAGAGAAGTAAAGAAGAACCCAAAGATCACTGTGGTTGAGCTACAGAGTTGCAGTAGGGAGATGGGAGAAAGTTCCACAAAGTCAACTATCACTGCAGCCCTCCACCAGTTTGGCCTTTATGGCACAGTGGCCCAACGGAAGCCTCTCCTCAGTGCAAGACATATGAAAGCCCTCTCAGAGTTTGCTAAAAAAACACATGAAGGACTCCCAGACTATGAAAAAATAAGATTCTCTGGTCTGAGGAGACGTAGGTAAACCTTTTTGGTGATAATTCTAAGCAGTATGTGTGGAGAAAACCAGGCACTGCTCATCACCTGCCCAATACAATCCCAACAGTGAAACATGGTGGTGGCAGCATCATGTTATGGAGGTGTTTTTCAGCTGCAGAGGGACAGGATGACCAGTTGTCATTGAAGGAAACATGAATGTGGCCAAGTACAGAGATATCCTGGATGAAAACCTCTTTCAGAGTGCACTGGACCTCAGACTTGGCTGAAGATTCACCTTCCAACAAGACAATGACCCTAAGCACACAGCTAAAATAACAAAGGAGTAGCTTCAGAACAACTCTGTGACTATTCTTGACTGGCCCCACCCAGAGTTCTGACCTAAACCCAATTGAGCATCTCTGGAGAGACCTGAAAATGGCTGTCCACCAACATTCACCATCCAACCTGATGGAACTGGAGAGGATCTGCAAGGAAGAATGGCAGGGTATGCCTAAATCCAGGTGTGAAAAACTTGTTGCATCATTCCCAAGAAGACCCATGGCTGTACTAGCTCAAAAGGGTGTTTCTACTCCATACTGAGCAAAGGGTCTGAATACTTATGATCCAGTGATATTTCAGTTTTTCTTTTTTAATATATTTGCAAAAAATACTACATTTCTGGTTTTTTTCAGTCAAGATGGGGTGCAGAGTGTACATTAATGAGAAAAAAAATTGATTATTTGGAATTTACCAAATTGCTGCAATGAAACAAAGAGTAAAAAGTTTAAATGGGTCTGAATACTTTCCGTACCCACTGTAAAACAAACACCTTCCAGCAATCAAAATTCAACCACAGACCGTGTACTACAACCATCTCTGTAGTGCTGATCAGAAATGTTCTGTAATGTGAACATCTAAGTATGTGGCTTTAGACAACATACTTCATCTTCTGGGTGTCAGTATCATTGATTTGTTCATACTTACATCTATCTCTAGGGTTCATTATACTGAGTTTTGCTCCTGACTGTTTTCACATGCTTTCATTTTTCAAATTAAAAAGATCTATTTATTATTCATATTAATGATATAGTCTCACACAGAGCACTACTAAAATATTAACACATGCCATATACGGGCCCGACTATTACAATAATCTCCTCTGTGGGATTTACCACTTAACATACTGAATTTCCTCACTGCAGTTTGTTGGAGCATTTCCCAGCTCAGTTCCACAAGTGATGAAATGCTTTTTTTCCCTTCAATATCTACATCACTTTCTGATGTTGCAGAGGACATAATTAAAAGGTCTATCGATCTTACACCTCCTGACATTTGTTCTTTAATGTTCTGGTGTTTCCTAAACTAGAATCTATACTCTATACATAAGATCTCCTTCTTTCTTTGTTTCTTTTCTTCTATACTTTAACAGAATTATTTCATATCCTCTGGAACTCTTATTGTTACCATTAACACACAATTATTAATTCAATATATTGTCTGACACTTTTATATTAATGGCCCATCCTTATAGGTCATCTATATCTGAGCGGTAAGTGTGCAACACCCAGAATCCTCACCGATCTGCTGCTCTTGAAGCCTGGATGTGGCGATTTACACAGCTCCATCAACTGTATAGCTGCCAAGGCTGGGTACTGTACATCTTCCTCCTGTTAATAGGGAGCGGAAGTGTAATACCCAGCAACAACCAGATAGGCTTCTTTCTAGATGTCTTCCAAAAACCTCTGGTTATGGAGTTGGAGCTTGACAGTGGATTTCAAAATGTATAACCTAGCATTCATCTAAACTGTACAGTTATCTAACTATAATCTGTGGCAAATTTTTAATAGACTAGTATTTTTTTTAATTTATTTTTTATTCTTCACAAGTTCACAATTTTCTTATTTCAGTTCTGTTTCAGTTATACCCCTATGTACTGATAGAAAAAATATTTTACATTGTGTAACCTCTTAGTTTAACCATAGAGAAACAGAAAATAGTCAAAAATAGTTCTAGAGGCTTACAGATAAATGTTACTGTGTATCTATTTCAGCAAAATATTAACTGCTACTGGCACCTTTGACATCAAAAAATTATCTTTACATATGTTTGCAGCGCCCCAGAGTCCTGGTCGTTGCAGTACTGTGGCTCCGCCACTATGGGGAGCCATGGTGCGTCCGATGGCACTGAAGGAGTTCAACTGATCAGGTATCACAGACACCAATACATTTCACAGTCGGGCCTCCGGGGGGAGCTAAGGGTTCTATTCATTAGGCCACTCCCCACCATAGTGGGTAAACTGGGGGTCAGGCAGGAAGTTAGAGCAGAAAGCTGACTGGATTGGACGAAGCAACACCTAGTGGCAGAGGGTGTTGTGGAGGAAGAGACAGTAGGGTCTCTGTCAGGGGTGGGATCCTGACAGAGGCTTGGCATTGAAAAGAACGTAACGGGTCCGCGCCAGCTCCGGGAAGCGGCGGGACCCAAGAAAGGACTAGAAGCGAGATAGATTGTGCTGAGTGAGAAACGAGATCAAGCAATAGGAGAATACCAGTAGGGGTCGTGCTGTAAGACCGGAGCAACATCCTACTGAGGCGCACTACCGGCGGCCGGAACGCCGAGGGAGTATTTCATTAGACAGCTTCAAGCAATACTCTAAACAGCGGCAGGACAGTCAGTCTCAGGCGGGCTGTCTCACCTAAATCACCTATGAAGTCTTGGGAGGCAATTGCGGGAGAGGGGCGTCTCTAGGGTCCCGGAAGAACTCCAGGCCTACCCGACAAACGGGTGCCGTTCTAACTGTAACATCAGGAAGGGACGGAAGATTAGCAGAAGATCAGTTAATCGAGTTGTGAGGGAACACGAGAAACAGACACAACGGTTGTGGGGTACTTTCCGTAAGCATAGCAGGGAAGGACTACAACACATAGCGCTAAGAAGGAAGGCACCGATTTCCACCTGTGAAGTGAACTCTGGAGGTGCCATTGGACCGGCCGGACTTGCGCAGCCTGGTGAACCGTATTCTGGACTGAGGACTCAGAGATCTCCAGTAAAGAGGTAAAGAGACTGCAACCTGGTGTCCTCGTTATTTACCGCGACCTGCACCCCACAACTGCACCACCAACATCCACACCTATCATTCACTGTGCGCCCCACGGCAGGGTCACGGGCCGGGGCCTAGCCGCCGTGACAACCCCAAAAGCAGAGACTCAGAGGCCCGGTACCGGGTACCCCTCGGCCCTGCGGCAGTGGGGGCGCTACAATTTGGCGTCACGAACAGGATCTACTTAAGCCTGAAGAATCAGGTCATGTGTGCCTTGGAACTGTGATTTATTGTGCTTGGACTGTGACTTATTGCAAAGACTGTGTATGGCCACTTGCCGCCAGAAGTTCCCGCCAAAACCGCCGCCATTACAGCGCTAAGGAGAGCGCAGGAGAAGAAGAAGGGCATGGAAGTGGGCGTGAACAAGCTGAAGAGCGCGAAAGACAATGGCCGCCCAGTCTAAATATCTCGGCCCCTTGAGGACGTGTCCGTCAGCAGCCGAGATCCGCCTCCTGATCCTCAATGGTGGGCAGAGACAGAGAAAACGAAACCGTCCACGAAGGAGAGAGCGGGAAAAGGACCAGGAAGAAGGAGTGAGCGACATGGAGGACGCCATGGCGAGCCGCCCGGAGCCGGAGCGTGGGGTCGGAGCAGAGGACTCCCCCAGCCACCCGGAGGGGCACCGCAACCAGGCCTCCACCGCTGATGCTGAATTCCTGCAGGCCGGAGTGGACGAGCTCAGCGACCGACCCCGGCGGGCGCAGCTGAGCACTGAGGCCGGGTGGAAGAAGGCCATCATCAGGAGCCTCACCAGACATCTGTCGGCAGCCTCATCTGGTCCGGAGCAGGAAAGAAGTTCCAGCGCTCCGAAGCCAGAAGGCAAGGCCCTGCCGGAAAACGAGATGCTGCAAACGGAGATGACAACGCCGCAGCGCAAGGCCCTGCAGCCAGCATTCCAGACCCCCGCGGAGGCAGAGCAGACCGGCACTGGAGGGACCGCATCTGAAGCAGGTATGAAGGACGACCCTGCCCTGATGACTGACACCACTCCCGCGACTGCTAGTGCCACAGCTGCTGACTCCGTTCCAGTGACTGATCTTGCAGCAGCCGCTACCTCTGCTGCAGCAAATGCCCCTACTCAAGCTGCGCAGACCTCCATCGCTGTGTATGACCTAACCGTACATGAAAGACGGATTAACGGCGTTTGTCCAGCACTGGGTGCAACCCTGGACTTCACCCTTCCCGGGCCAAGAGGGATTAAGTGCCAGGTGCAGCCCTGGAAGCCGTCCAACTAAACCTCGGAAACCTGAAACTGTACATAGTTAACTGTTTGTTTCCCTGCTTTTTGCTACTTTAAACCCGACCTGGGTTATTCTTAAAGGGATCCCTTTGTTTACCCGGGATCCCTTCTTCTGCTTTTTGTTTTGTTTCCTGTTTATTCATCACCGAAAGAACTGCTGGATCATGAACAGTGCATGATACAAACTTCTTGTACATAGTTCACACCTTCTTAAGGGTGTTTCCTACTGGTTTTACTTAGAAAGAGACTCTTTGCGAAGATACCGCACCGGAGCCTTTGCTGAGTATGGACTGGTAGCTAGAGAACAAATGCTACCTCCTGAAGACTTGGTCCCTTCTTAAAGGGGACATCCACGTGTATATTTGAAGAATCGTATTGCTTTAAGATTGATGGATAGCAATAATGTCTTGATGAGAGAAAAGTGATGATAATGTTGTACGAGAAAGTTATATGTGTTTAATTAGTTAAATGTGAAGAAATACTGATGATGTGCTCTGAGAAGTAAAAAGGTGAAAGATAGAAGAAGGATGCAGTGGGCCCGTAGAGATAGATGTGGTGTCCAGCATGCAAGAAAGGAAGAAAGATAATGAGAAGGCTTAATGTTCGATAGAAAATGTTTAGATAATGTTGATAGATAGTTAGGATAGAAGGTAAACCCTGAGTCCTCATAGGAGTCATGTAGAGATGACTTAGTGCTCTTAAACTGAAAGTAATGTTATGTTCTATACTGTGTATAGTAGTTGAAAAGGCAGTAGGTCCTGGCTGAACGGGGCGGTCCTGTAACAGAAAGGAGAGGCAGTAGGTCTGGTGCCGATAGGACAGGCGGTCCTGCAGATTTAAAGAAGGCGAATGGGAAAGTTAAAATACCTTATAATGTGATTATAGGAAGGTCTTTAGTGGATTTAGAGTGTGAATCCTTAAAGGCAATGTTAAATTATTGTTCAACAATTTTGTACTTAGTAGGATACCCGGTTGGTAACAGGAGTTATTTATAGCCTGTAATTTATAATGTTAACCATGTTTGTAACGTTCAAGTGTCCTCACCTCCCATAAAGGGAAGCTCTGTTCAAGTATACTTATTATTATTTGCACTCAACAAAAATTGTATGTCTTTTTGCTAACCTGTATTGTTGTTTTCTTCCCAGTCCCAGAGTACTGTGTTTAACCAGGGGGGAGTGCAGCGCCCCAGAGTCCTGGTCGTTGCAGTACTGTGGCTCCGCCACTATGGGGAGCCATGGTGCGTCCGATGGCACTGAAGGAGTTCATCTGATCAGGTATCACAGACACCAATAGATTTCACAGCTGGGCCTCCGGGGGGAGCTAAGGGTTCTATTCATTAGGCCACTCCCCACCATAGTGGGTAAACTGGGGGTCAGGCAGGAAGTTAGAGCAGAAAGCTGACTGGATTGGATGAAGCAACACCTAGTGGCAGAGGGTGTTGTGGAGGAAGAGACAGTAGGGTCTCTGTCAGGGGTGGGATCCTGACAGAGGCTTGGCATTGAAAAGAACGTAACGGGTCCGCGGCAGCTCCGGGAAGCGGCGGGACCCAAGAAAGGACTAGAAGCGAGATAGATTGTGCTGAGTGAGAAACGAGATCAAGCAATAGGAGAATACCAGTAGGGGTCGTGCTGTAAGACCGGAGCAACATCCTACTGAGGCGCACTACCGGCGGCCGGAACGCCGAGGGAGTATTTCATTAGACAGCTTCAAGCAATACTCTAAACAGCGGCAGGACAGTCAGTCTCAGGCGGGCTGTCTCACCTAAATCACCTATGAAGTCTTGGGAGGCAATTGCGGGAGAGGGGCGTCTCTAGGGTCCCGGAAGAACTCCAGGCCTACCCGACAAACGGGTGCCGTTCTAACTGTAACATCAGGAAGGGACGGAAGATTAGCAGAAGATCAGTTAATCGAGTTGTGAGGGAACACGAGAAACAGACACAACGGTTGTGGGGTACTTTCCGTAAGCATAGCAGGGAAGGACTACAACACATAGCGCTAAGAAGGAAGGCACCGATTTCCACCTGTGAAGTGAACTCTGGAGGTGCCATTGGACCGGCCGGACTTGCGCAGCCTGGTGAACCGTATTCTGGACTGAGGACTCAGAGATCTCCAGTAAAGAGGTAAAGAGACTGCAACCTGGTGTCCTCGTTATTTAACGCGACCTGCACCCCACAACTGCACCACCAACATCCACACCTATCATTCACTGTGCGCCCCACGGCAGGGTCACGGGCCGGGGCCTAGCCGCCGTGACAACCCCAAAAGCAGAGACTCAGAGGCCCGGTACCGGGTACCCCTCGGCCCTGCGGCAGTGGGGGCGCTACATGTTAGTGCTAACTTTTAATTAATAAAATTAAACTTGGTTTCCATTTTTTTTTTCACTAATTTCAAGTTTCAGATGTTTTTCTTGTAGGAGTGTCCTTCCCACTAAGACAGGCTGGATATGATCTCTATGCAGTGGCATAACTAGAGTTCGATGGGCCCCAGTGCAAGATTTTGACTGGGCCCCCCCTGGTATATATGGCCTCCATCCTGCTATATATGTCCCTCATCATGGCCCCATCCTGGTATATAAATAAATTCTCCATCCTTTTATATATCCCTCATCCTGACCCCATCCTAGTATATGTCCTCTATCCTGGTATTGCATCCAAGGATGCACATCCAGTTGAAGTTTGTGCTGGTGTCGGCAGGCCCCTCACCCGCATGGGCCTGGTCTTGACCTCTTGGACCATGGTCATTATGTCCATTTCTATGTCTATCTAGTGTGCTGCAGTCTTCATTAGATCTTATATAATGATATCTTCTTACTCTGCTCTTATTTCACCTTCATGTGCTGTCCTTCTTATTTGCAGTCAATTTTTCTCTGCTTTCCCTGAGACCATAGATAACTTTTCCCACTCTCCACTCTTGAGATGTGTCCACAACTCCCTCCATCTCCCTGCTGCTATCTTTAACACTGATGGAAGGGAGAGCCTAGAGAGCTGTCAGAACTGACCAGGACCTCTTACAGATTTATAAAATTTTTGCAAAGCGCTCAGCTAGAATATTTCTTAATTATGTTGCTAAAGCAGACATTGCTGCGCCCAGACAAAAAGATGTCCGGGTTTCTATCACTTCTATAAAAACTGCATCCCCAGCTGTACCTCAAAAACAACCAGGGGGCGCCACACTGATTAGGCCAGTCTCTAAGTTTGAAAATGTCGGAGTTAGATAAAGTATTTAATGACTACATATTCTGTAAATTTCTTATTTTGTCTTCATGTACTGTAAAAAACTGTTATTTTGTGGTACTGTAGCCAGAAAAATTGATGTAAGTACTTTTATGCCCAAAAATGACACTGGCGATTTTAATTACAACAGGATCCCACCTTCCATATAAATGTAGGCTCTCAGCCCATTAGAGGAATCCCCTACTGGATACGTCACAGCAACGAGAATCGCCTTATCGTGGCTGCTGGGTAAACATAAATAGGCCAATTTATGCCCTAAGTATTCTCGATTTTTCATATTTTCTAGTGCAGTAATGCAATTCAAATTTCATAGATTTCAGGTATGCATGCTACAGCGCTACAGAGTGCTACTTTGTTTGTTCATAAATTACACTGGACCTGAACACTGTAAGATAAATTTAAAAGTGTTAATACTAAAAGGTCATTTTAAGGACAACAGAGAGAGAAGAATTTGAAAATTGAAGCTAATAAGGATGTTCAATTCTTTGACAATTGGACTCAATTTAACACCGGAATTTATGACTCACTACATGGACACAATTCACTCCTCCAGCAGAAGGAATCCAGATAGCTAAGAGGATATTCCCACCGCCTCTCCATTTCAAAACCTCTAATTTGATTTCCTTGGCTTATCTTTAGGCGGCATCACCTCTTCCGCCACATGAACAAATGTCCTGGTCTAATATCTCCTAAATGTTGTGCTCTTGTCTTACTAATTCATTTGTAATCCTGCCTGAAGAATTTGCCACTGTGCTCTGAAAGCTTGGAAATACTGTATATTTTTTATGGTTAGCCAATGAAGGTATCACTCTGAGAATACTTTTGTCATTTTTGGGCATAAAAGTATATACATTAATTTTAGCTTATTTTATCCAATGTCAATGTTCTAAGTCACTTTGCATAGGTAATGTGTGTATATGTTCTGATACATTGCACACAGATCTGTATTGTCTCCTACATTACAACTTTGTGTTCTGTGACTATTATTTATCTCTCAGTGCTGTTAATATTCATGAGTAAGCAGTAAGAAAGCATGACTTCATATGATAAGGCTTGGCCTTGGCTGAATCACAATGTTCAGTCAATCTCATTTTTTAGAAAACAATCTGTTGCCAATCTCCATTATTTAGGACATTGTTTCTCTCCTTCGCCTTGGTGGCGGATGTTTTTTTTTGCCTTTCTTCTTGCACTATAATGGATCATGAGGTTCACAGATAGTGTAGATGACATGACAGTTTTATTCATTTCACCTACATCCTTAAAGCTGACAAAAGGAAGCATATTCTGCAAATCAAGTTGGTTAAGTTCCACTTCAAACTGTGGTCTTGACTGACTGCAAGTGGAGCTGTCAGACTGTACAGGCATCACTGTCTAGGGCTGTGTCATCTGTCATTGTCTGTTCCAGCTCACTGTACCACACAGAGGGGATGCGCTGTTGCTTTCCAATTGATAACACGCTGCCAGAAGCATGTTACTTTCTCATCTGTCTTCTTGTAGCTGTCAGAACTGGAATTCATTAATTAGTTTGTTCTTGTGAATTGTGGTTGCTCGGTAGTCATGCAAAAATTAGAAAAGAAAAGTATCATCAGAGGTTCCAAACAATAAGGAAATAATGGGGAAGTTATTACTAAGAGCAGAGACAAGGAGTGACTAGTTATACTCATGCCACTGTGCCAATGTGGCACATTCACTATACAGGCGGGTACTGTATATGTACACATGTAAAGTCCTACAGATTTTAAATTCAGGGGAAGACGTAGGCATAAACATAATATTCACATATTGGAGTTATGAAGTAATTTACTGTAGTGCTGATTTAGGAACTGCTCATGCTAATAGCAATTGTAAAATTCGTTAATAAGCTTTTATAGAGTAGAACAATGTCATCTCTAGAAAAGAAGAGACCTGAGCGTTAGCTACGTGCCTGAAATAGTGTAGAAGACTGGAAAGGATTTACAGTCTGGCACAAGTCACTGTTTTCACTGGTGTACATAGAAAAGAAGGGGGTCTCATAGCGAAATAATAAAATGAGACACCACAGAAGGACCTGTTACTAGTTCTCACCATCAAATCCTTTTAATGACCTTAGAGCCAATCCTCCATCCCATGTCTTTACAAACAATACAATGTCCTGTTAAGAGGAGAGTCCAATTGGGGATTTTAGCACCAAAGTGAATGGAATGAAACAGATAATAATTATAATAATTTTTATTTATATAGCGCCAATATATTCCGCAGCGCTTTACAACTTATAGAGGGGACTTGTACAGACAATAGACATTACAGCATAACAGAAATCACAGTTCAAAATAGATACCAGGAGGAATGAGGGCCCTGCTTACAAACTATGAGGAAAAGGGGAGACACGAGAGGTGGATGGTAACAATTGCTTTAGTTATTTGGACCAGCCATAGTGTAAGGCTCAGGTGTTCATGTAAAGCTGCATGAACCAGTTAACTGCCTAAGTATGTAGCAGTACAGACACAGAGTGCTATTAACTGCATAAAGTGTATGAGAACATGATGCGAGGAACCTGATTGTTTTTTTTGTTTTTTTAATAGGCCACACAGGAATAGTTAGGTTAATGCGTTGAGGCGGTAGGCCAATCTGAATAAATGAGTTTTTAGGGCACGCTTAAAACTGTGGGGATTGGGGATTAATCGTATTAACCTGGGTAGTGCATTCCAAAGAATTGGCGCAGCACATGTAAAGTCTTGGAGACGGGAGTGGGAGGTTCTGATTATTGAGGATGCTAACCTGAGGTCATTAGCGGAGCGGAGGGCACGGGTAGGGTGGTAGACTGAGACCAGAGAGGAGATGTAGGGTGGTGTTGAGCCATGGAGTGCTTTGTGGATGAGGGTAGTAGTTTTGTACTGGATTCTGGAGTGGATGGGTAGCCAGTGTAATGACTGGCACAAGGTAGAGGCATCGGTGTAACGGTTGGTGAGGAATATGATCCTGGCTGCAGAATTCAGGACAGATTGGAGCGGGGAGAGTTTGGTAAGAGGGAGGCCGATTAGTAGAGAGTTACAATAGTCCAAACGAGAATGAATAAGTGAAACAGTAAGAGTTTTTGCAGTGTCGAAAGTAAGAAAAGGGCGAATTCTAGAAATGTTTTTGAGATGCAGATAAGAAGAGCGAGCCAGTGATCGGATGTGGGGGGTGAATGAAAGCTCGGAATCAAGGATGACCCCAAGGCAGCGGGCATGTTGCTTTGGAGTAATGGTGGAACCGCACACGGAGATGGCAATGTCAGGCAAAGGTAGGTTAGTAGAGGGAGAGAACACAAGGAGTTCAGTTTTTGACAGGTTCAGTTTCAGATAGAGGGAGGACATGATGTTAGAGACAGCGGTAAGACAATCACTGGTGTTTTCTAAAAAGGTCGGCGTGATAACAGGAGAAGAGGTGTATAATTGGGTTTCGTCAGCATAGAGATGGTACTGGAAACCAAATCTACTGATTGTTTGTCCAATAGGGGCAGTATACAAAGAGAAGAGGAGGGGGCCTAGGACTGATCCTTGAGGAACCCCAACAGTAAGGGGAAGGTGAGAGGAGGAGGAACCAGCAAAACATACAGTGAAGGATCGGTCAGAGAGATAGGAGGAGAACCAGGAGAGAACGGTGTCCTTGGAGCGGAGCATAGTGAGGAGGAGCTGATGATCCACAGTATCGAATGCTGCGGAGAGATCCAAGAGAATTAGCATGGAGTAATGACCATTAGATTTAGCTGTTAGTAGGTCATTAGATCAGGGTTGGGCCCCCTTTATCCAAGGAGCCAATAGCTGCTGCATGGACTACTTGTCACAATTGCTCCGCTCAGCGAATGATTACTGTGCAATTCTATGGAAACTGTCTTGCTGAGCTATCTGTGTCTTGATTGACAGCTTGGTTGTCCAATACTATGATGGTCTTGCTGGGCTGTCGGTGCCTTGATTGACAGCTCTGCTGTCCAATTTGTGACTGGGGCATGCAGGACTTTCTGCAGGTGTTCAGTGTTCTGGTAATCGCATATCTACTTAACTGAGCTGTCTGCCCCTGGTAGCTGCCAGACGTAGTTTGTGCTTCATGGTGAGTGTTAGCCTAATTCTGTGGCCCTGAGTTCTGATCTCCTGCTTCCTTACCATTGGACCGTGTTCTGACTACCCGTTTGTCTTGTCCTTCGGCTTTTGATCCGCTATCTCTTTTTATTGACCCTGGACTGTGGCCTGACATATGCCTTTGCCTTTTCCCTTGGTTATCTACGTACTCTCTCGGTATTGACCCCGGAACGTCTGACTCTTCTGCCTCATGGCCTGTCCGTGAGTAGTGACTGACATCACACTAGTTTTGGGGTACGTAGACTATTGAAAGGTTTGTGCAATGTTTACTACATGATGATTCGTAAGAAACTACTTTTCAGGGTGTCACTTGTGACTTCATGCGCTTATACTAGTTCATTGTTATGCTATGTGAATATGTAGAATATAGACACAACAGTATATACTGTACCTGCAGCAGTGGCACACAGGTTCTAGCAATACTTCGAACTGATAGGATCACTTGGATAACATTTGGCACCATAAAGTGTAATCTTGTTAATGCTCAAAAACAAGACAATATTGGACATTGTGTTCTCCAATTACAATGATATGAGGTAGAATTTTCAAGAGACCACAAAGCACTGAAATAGAGGTGCTGGGAACATAAAAAAGTGACTTTACATGACAAAATGTTTGGGGTAGAGGTAGCTTTAAAGCGAACCTGTCATGTCTCCTGACACTTTCACACTGCACCCCGTGACCTTTTAATCCATTACTTAGGTATTTCAGAAATATTTTTATTGTTTAATACAATACATATAAAATGAAAGATGCTTAGGATAGGTCATGAATGTCTGATCGGTCAGAGTACAACCCCCGGCATCCTCACCGATCAGCTGTTCTCGGTACCTGACAGTGGAGCTGGTCCATCTTGTGATAGTGGCATTATACTGAACAGTACAGGAGCTATCAATCAAGGTCACTGGGCATTGCTGCAGCTATTGAACCTGGTACATAGTATATAGTGAGGTTCTGTATATATTATATTATTATTATTATATTATGTATTATAGTATATAGAGAGATTATATATATACGCATGTGTGCATATATTTATATATATGATAGTATATAATGAGGTGCTGCATATATTATATATTATAGTATATATATATGCATATATATATATTTATATACCGTATATTATAGCATGTAGCAAGGCGCTGTATATATTATATACAGGGTGGGCCATGTATATGGATACACCTAAATAAAATGGGAATGGTTGGTGATATCAACTTCCTGTTTGTAACACATTAGTATATGGGAGGGGAAAAACTAACTTTTCAAGATGGGTGGTGACCATGGCGGCCATTTTAAAGTCGGCCATTTTGGATCCAACTTTATTTTTTCCAATGGAAATAGGATCATGTGACACATCAAACTTATTGAGAATTTCACAAGAAAAACAATGGTGTGTTTGACATTAACATAACTTCCTCTATCATCTCAGAGGAGCCGTAGCACTCGTCAAGCCTCTCCCATAACATGCATAAACCTCTGCTCGGGTGGTTGATATTAATATATCTGATGCATTTTGCATGTTCTGCTGATTCATTTCCTTGCATGTTCTGCTGATTCATTTCCTTACCACTTCACCAAGAGTTCGATCTCTTCATTGGCAGAGATGTCTAGGTCAGCAGTGGCGTTTCTGAAGGAAGCTCTACATGCTCTATAACTTTCAAAATTGGTCATTAAACTTTGAGAGACCTTTGAAAAATATTTAGAATTGAGAGTCCTCAGTGGTTGATACCTTTGAATGGCTAACTGAAAAGATGGTATCAACCACTGAGGACTCTCAATTCTAAATATTTTTCTATCTACTGGCTAACATGGTACCAAGATATATATCTTTCCTGAGAGACCTTTCGTGAGTAACTCTCGTTGTGCAAAGAACTTGAGAAAAGCTGGTAGCTCTTGATCTCTGAGAGGGCAATCTGGGTGCGAGTCACTGTGGTGAGGTCTCAGCGAGCTATTGTTACCATTAAACTTGATATTGCAGCGAAAGTCATCATCGCAGTCTTCTATCTTGAAAGCGTTAGCTGTGTAGTACCAATCTTCAGCTTGGGTGCATGTCACACTGATAGTAGTAGGTGGACAGAACTAACTTCTTGCTTGATGTGTGATGATGGATGGGGGTCGATGACTGAGTGGCGAAATTCTAAAGCAGGTACTTCAGCTTCTGCTGCTGCCGCTTCTGCGTCCACGGCAAGTTTTGCAAGATTGGCTTCTAGGTGTGCTTTTTCCTTCTTTAATTTCAACCCCTGTCAGCAAAGGCAGCTCTAACTTTGGCGGCTTCTGCCTTTGTCCTGGCAGTGGCAATTGCGGTGCTAATCACAGACTTCCTTCAAGTTGATGAGCTGACGTGAGCATGTTACATAATTTTCAGATCCTCTATCTGACATGATGTCTGTATGCCAGAAAAATGACTGGCACATCCAAACTAGTGTGAATAGGTGCATACCAGAAGCAGCTACCTCCATATATAATATACAAAAAAAGGGTTGCACTCTATCGTGCCAAAATACGTCAAATATGAAATACATGAAATATGAATAGCAAAATGGCTTTTTGAACATTAGAAAAAATTTTTAAGACGCTTAGCACAGAATTTGGCCAAATAGTGTGAGCCCATCAACCATCGTCAAGGTGGTCTCATTAAACTGATGGGTACCTGACCTCCCTGTCCAAATGTGAACACTTACAGAAGGCTAATGTCTGTATGCTTGGGTGAATATGGACACCTCTCTCAACAAAGCCTACATATGGGTTGGCCGGAACCAAGTGTGATTAGATGTAATTAAAAACCAGATGGTGAAGGGAGGAGTGCTCAGTCAGTAAGCTAACATAGAAATGACAGAAAAACGACTGGCACATCCAAACTAGTGTGAATAGGTGCATACCAGGAGCAGCTACCTCCATATAATATACAAAAAAAGGTTGCACTCTATCGTGCCAAAACACGTCAAATATGAAATACATGAAATATGAATAGCAAAATGGCTTTTTGAACATTAGAAAATTTTTTTGAGACGCTTAGCACAGAATTTGGCCAAATAGTGTGAGCCCATCAACCATCGTCAAGGTGGTCTCATTAAACTGATGGGTACCTGACCTCCTGCTAGTTTCCGGCCAACCCATATGTAGGCTTTGGTGAGAGAGGTGTCCATATTCACCCAAGCATGCAGACATTAGCCTTCGGTAAGTGTTCACATTTGGACACATTCATCAAATCTTGCACTCTATAATATAGATTTTATAAACAGTATATGACTTTGTGTCACTGATACAACATTTACACAAACACTGACCCATTAAAGTGTGTAATGCCTTATTCACATCCAACAACAAAAAGGTGCATTTGATGACACCTAAAATGTAAATTAGTGGGGTAATTCAAATAGAAAGCTCAACATAGTCAGCTGAGTGTATGCATGTATATATGTGTGTATGTATCAAGCCACGCCCACTCCACTTAACCCCACCCACTCCACATAGACACACGCATTCCACACTCAAAGCCCCGTCCACATGGCCCACGTTGTTAGCGCACACGGGTGGAGACACATTCACCTCGAAAGCCACCCTGCAAAACTCTCCGGCTGTGATGTCCCAGCTGCTGCAAGCTACAATCAGGGCCGCGGCCTTCAGAGTATCGGTGCACAGCAGGCACAGGCCACGTCTAGCTCCATTGTGTCTAGAATGGAGTTGCTCCTGTGAGGCATGAAGGCCAAGGGAAATGGAGGAGCCTCATGCATTACACCGCTGTGCTCATAACAGAAAGTTGCTGTGCACATGTGAGGGGAAGAGAGGAGTGAGGGTAAAATGAGAGGAGCGAGGGGAAAATAGTGTAGTGAGGGGAAAATGAGAGGTGTGAGGTGGAAATGAAGAGGTGTGAGTGGAAAATGAGAGGAATGAGGGGAAATAGTGCCATATTATTGCTTGTATTCCGATATCCGGCCTGTTCTTTGGGGTCCATCCCGTGATGATGTCTGTCCGAGGACGGTGTCTGATGTTCTCCTGCTGTGCCTGTGCTACGCCTGAGGCCTGCGAGAGAGGTTCTCCTGATATGCTCCTGCCAGTCAACCCTGGACTGCATCAACCCATGATGTCCTCTTGCCATCGTCTGACATCTGCTGTCCTGTGATGATCACCCCTGCTTGATGTGCGGAATTGGGAGCCTAGCATTGTGATGTCTTGTGTTCTGTATCGTGACTTTATGTAGGAAACTTTGTTTCCTCATACCTGAAATTGTGCGGTGTCATCTAGTCCTGCATGTCACCACCTTGCTCACATGCTCAGCTGCTGCAGTCCCCGGTCACTGCCCTTCCCTAGTCCGGGTAGGCCCAGGTCACCCTCTGTGGTCCAGTGGGTCCACATTCCATTACCACCTGGGACTAGTGTTGAGCATTCCGATACCGCAAGTATCGGGTATCGGCCGATACTTGCGGGTATCGGAATTCCGATACCGAGATCCGATACTTTTGTGGTATCGGGTATCGGTATCGAAACAACATTAATGTAAAAATGTGTAAAAGAGAGAATTAAAATAAAAAATATTGCTATACTCACCTCTCCGACGCAGCCTGCACCTTACCGAGGGAAGCGGCAGCGTTCTTTGTTTAAAATTCGCGCTTTTCTTTCCTTTACGTGAAGTCCCGGATTGTGATTGGTTGCGTCGCAGTCACATGGGCGACGCAACCAATCACAGCAAGCCGTGACGTAATTTCAGGTCCTTAAGGATTTTAAAATTACGTCCCGGCTTTGTGATTGGTTGCGTCGCAGTCACATGGGCGACGCAACCAATCACAAGCCGTGACGTCACGGGAGGCTGGACACGCGCGCATTTTAAAATGCGCGCGTGTCCAGCCTCCCGGCTTGTGATTGGTTGACCGCGACGCAACCAATCACAAGCCGGGACGTCACGGGAGGCTGGACAAGCGCGCATTTTAAAATGCGCGCGTGTCCAGCCTCCCGGCTTGTGATTGGTTGACCGCGACGCAACCAATCACAAGCCGGGACGTCACGGGAGGCTGGACAAGCGCGCATTTTAAAATGCGCGCGTGTCCAGCCTCCCGTGACGTCACGGCTTGTGATTGGTTGCGTCGCCCATGTGACTGCGACGCAACCAATCACAAAGCCGGGACGTAATTTTAAAATCCTTAAGGGCCTGAAATTACGTCACGGCTTGCTGTGATTGGTTGCGTCACCCATGTGACTGCGACGCAACCAATCACAAAGCCGGGACGTAATTTTAAAATCCTTAAGGACCTGAAATTACGTCACGGCTTGCTGTGATTGGTTGCGTCGCCCATGTGACTGCGACGCAACCAATCACAAAGCCGGGACTTCACGTAAGGAAAGAAAAGCGCGAATTTTAAGCAAACAACGCTGCCGGTTCCCTCGGAGAGGTGAGTATAGCAATATTTTTTATTTTAATTCTTTCTTTTACACATTAATATGGTTCCCAGGGCCTGAAGGAGAGTTTCCTCTCCTTCAGACCCTGGGAACCATCAGGAATACCGTCCGATACTTGAGTCCCATTGACTTGTATTGGTATCGGGTATCGGTATCGGATTGGATCCAATACTTTGCCGGTATCGGCCGATACTTTCCGATACCGATACTTTCAAGTATCGGACGGTATCGCTCAACACTACCTGGGACGCATGCCCCACATCGTCGTGGGCTGGCGGCGTGGGAGCTTAAGGTAACTAAGCTAGCCGGGTCCCTAGCGTGACAGTCTAAAGGAGAAAAGTGTCGTGCTGCAGAAGAAGTAGTCTGTGTATACGATACACTTTATTGCAATTAGTGCAATAAATTAGTGTTTTCAATTGTATATGGAAGAGGAGTGTGAGGTGCTGCCAGAGGAGGTGACTATAAAGGAGAAAAGCTGTGCTGCAGAAAAATGCTGTGTATAAAGGAAGAGCGTGAGGTGAAGGAGGAGGCTGTGTAAAAAGAAGGATCATGAGATGCAGGAGGAATATGTCCCCTTAACTGCCGCCGTTAAAAGTCGTTCATCTTTGCATCGGAAGGAAAAGACAAAACAAAACAAACGACTCTTGAATGAGTTGAAAATGAAATACAATCAATACTTAGGTAATCATTTGGTTAATTTGTGTTGCAAAACTGTAGTGTTGAGAATATAATGTGAAATGTATTTATATGCAATATAATCATTAGAATTTGTTATAACTAACCACAGTTAGTCAATATGCCCGGGCAACGCCAGGCTCTTCAGTTAGTATGTAATATATACACATTTGAAAGGCAATGCATCTATACACTCTTTCACTCCACGCGTTTCCCCTCCTATACAGGTTCATCAGGAGTGAGTGTAAACAATATAAACCTATCTGGCAGTTGATATAAAGTGAGTGGCATAAGGTCCATATGATGCTGGACCTCCAAGGCCAGTCCCCTCTGGAAAAGTGCCTGGGTTGACATCGCTCATAGTGTTCTTATATACTCACATGTGTAACCTGATTGGGTGCATGTCTTAGGGAGGCACTGGAGATTCATAAATGGCGCATACATCTCAGAATAATGGAAACCCAGCTCTCAGTAATGTGTGTCATAACAAAAAGCTGTGCGCATGACCGGAAGTGCCTCCTGCGTTCCAACTGCGCTCCACCTAGGCGAGCTATTGCTAATGACCGGAAGTGGAGGCAGTAGATACCAATGCATGTCAGCACTCGCTATGGCCAAAAATAAAAATTGTTTTCTCTGCGCCCCATCTGAAATATAGTAGTCAATGCTGACAATATAGTCAGAGTAGGAAAGATGATCTAATGAAAGAGAATATGCAAATAATATTGAAATGATATACATAGCCTCATTAGCACTACAGTACTCAAACAGGGAAGAAACCCTCTGCATCTAAGATGCCTTAATAGCAAGGGGAATCTTACTGATATCTTAATAGAGTCTCTCAAACAATCAATGGGATTATTATACTGTACAGTAATGTAACATCAAAAGATAGCATACCCTCCTTATAGGGGCAAAAACAGCATTACCATGACCCATTAGGGTCGATAAAGGTAGTCAGACTATATATTCTTGCTGAGCCCAATTCAGCAGAGATCTACCTAAATATAGCAGGCAAAGAGCATTTTCTCATTGAGAACCTTGGAGGCAACAGTATCCAATCTGTGGATCCATTTAAGTTCCTTCTGCAGTATCTTTTTGTTCCAATTGCCTCTCTGAATGGAAGGGGTGATGATCTCTGTTACACAAAAACAAAAGGATTCCAGATCGCCCTGATGTGGCTCCTGAATGTGCCTCGATATTGGAGTTTCTCTAGCGTGTTTTATGTCCCCAAGATGGTCGCCTGTGTTTCTCCTGACTTCCCTCTTTGTCTTCCCGACATAATTGATGGGACAAAAACATCTGAAGAGGTATACCACTCCCACAGTCTTGCAATTTGCGAAGTGTCTATTCTTTTAGTTAATACCAGTAGTAACACTTCTAAATTATTTTCCAACTTCCACGAACCTGCAGAAGGAGCAGCCACCACACCTGAAGGTACCTACATCTCTTTATTCTAGCCAAGTCCCTACATTTTTAGGGGGAACTAAGGTGCTATGAACTAGTTGGTCACCCACTGACCTACCCCTCCTATATGTGATGGCGGGTTGGGCTGGCAGAAATTCACTTATCTCAGTGTCAGCCTTGCCTTTAGTATATCCCAGTGTCTCTTTATAATGTCCCTCACTTCATATGAACAATTCTCAAAATTACCTACCATTCTTATGAGATGATGATCCTGCTATTCCCTTGGTTGTAGTAAACTGGTCCTGGTTTTTGATTCAGCGTTTATAAAGGCATCCCAAAGTACTTGATCAGGATAGCCTTTGTCAAGAAACCTATTTGGTGTTCCTTTGCTTGCGTGTAGAAGCATGTGGTGTTAGAACAATTCCTTTTGACCCTTAGGTATTGACCCTTCGAGATACTTTTTTTCAGACCATAGGGGTGGTGACTGCTCCAACTGAGCAAATTTTTTGTGGAGTTTGGCTTCCTGTAGACATTGTTTGTAAGTGGCACTCAACGTCCTTCTTGATCGTGATATCAAGGAAGTTGATGGAAGAAAGATTTATTTCAGAGGTAAATTTAAGACCAATGTTGTTGATGTTCAATTCAGAGACAAAACTGTTGAAGGAGAGGACATCCCCGAAAAAAAACATCAAAATGTTGTTAATGTAACGACCCCAGAAAATAATATGGGAACACAACCAGGAGGATCTTTCATCTCCAAAACCCACGGTATTTTCCACCAGCTCAGGAGCAAGTTGACATAAGTGGGAGCAGCCCATGGCTGTGCCCCTGAGCTTGTGGTAGAACTTTCTGACAAATAAAAAATAATTGTGCGCTAGAACAAAATTTACGAGTTCACAGATGAATTTGCTATGTGGTGTCAAATGTACACCTCTAGATCTAAGATAACTATTGATGGCTTTCATTCCTGCCTGGTGTGGCATACTGCTATATAATGACTCCACATCAATAGATGCCAATGTGTGTCTCATGTCAGACATGCCCTCCACCTTCAATAGTAAATCCACAGTCACATAAGTATGACAGAAGAGCCTTAACAAAGGGCCTCAGTATTTTATTGATATATATTCAGCAGTTCTGTGAGATAGAGTCATTTCCAGACACTATAGGATGGCCCTTTAGAGGGCATAGACCTTTGTTGACTTTGGGGAGGGCATAGAATACCAGTATAGTTGGTGTTTTTTGTAATAAGAAGTCTCTTTGATTCTTGGAAATTAAGCTTAGATCCAAAGCCCTGGTAAGTATTGATTTTAGTTCTATGTTAAATTTACCCATTGGGTCAAGGCCCAATATGCCATAGGTAGTTTTCTCTGATACCCATGACGGCACCATGGCGAGGGGTTCCGCCCACCAAGGACAGGAAACCTACAGATAAAAAGGCGGTACCTCTCTCCCGCATCAGTTGGTTTCCTGTCCTTGATGGGAGACCTACAGAAGTCCTTACCTACAGAGGACGAACGTCGTGGGATTCCGGGGCCAATCAGTCCGATTCAGGCAGCTTGGGTCCCCCTGCCTCGGCTGGTGTGGTGACCCAAGGTGCCACCGCTGGGGCTAGTGGGCCTCTAGGGTGCGCGGGGAGAGGTGGCAAGGAGTTCACGGCCACCTCTCCAGGTAAGAAGCAGCAGCAGCACCATCCAAGGGGGTCCCTCTGTGGATGGGGATTCAGTGCATTTCTTCCCCCAAGCGTCAGTCTGACAGCTGAAAGCCCGGGGGTTCCAGTAACCAGCGTACACACGCGGGATGCGCTGCGCCATCTTGTAGGCGGCGTTATCCATCTGCACGTGCACGGGATCAGGACGCGATTTCACGCTTTGCATGATGGAGATTAGCCACTGCGCATGTGTGGGATCGGACGCGCGGTCTCGCGAGAGAGGGCAGCGTTTACTAAACATGCGCGTGTTCGAATAGTGCGGGCGGGAATCACCGCTATTAAAAGGGAACTTAGGTCATCGCTTCTCATGAAGAGCTGGAGGAAGGTGAGTTTAAATGCTCCTTTCATTTTGGTGCTGGTGCTGTGTGGCGGCCACTGTTGCTGTGGCTTTGTGCTGGTGGGGCGGCGCGGTCTGGAGTCATGGGGGCTCAGTCTCGCAGCATGGGTGCTGTGGGGCAACAGGCCGTCCGCCCTGCTGGTGCATGGCCGCTGCGGCGGTGGTCGCCGCACGGCTCCGCTCCGTTAGGGCGGTAGGACCCACTACGAGGTTTGCCGTGAAGTGGCAGTGGGCTTCATACAGTCTGATCAGAATGTTAAACTGAAAACCTCATGTTCAGTATATAAATTTTTGCCTAGCGGCTTTAGATCAACGTATGATTTTGGGATGTGCGGTTCATGCTCTTTTTTTTCTTTTTGCACAAAGCATGTTCTTGTCTCTTTCTTGGACCAGCACTCCTCCCATTTGGCACAGGTGATTTTAATTAGAAGGAGACTGCAAAGTAAGGGGTCTAGCCCATTTTGGCTCTCACTGAAGAGCTGGAGGAAGGTGAGTTTAAATGCTCCTTTCATTTTGGTGCTGGTGCTGTGTGGCGGCCATTGTTGCTGTGGCTTTGTGCTGGTGGGGCGGCGCGGTCTGGAGTCATGGGGGCTCAGTCTCGCAGCATGGGTGCTGTGGGGCAACAGGCCGTCCGCCCTGCTGGTGCATGGCCGCTGCAGCGGTGGTCGCCGCACGGCTCCGCTCCGTTAGGGCGGTAGGACCCACTACGAGGTTTGCCGTGAAGTGGCAGTGGGCTTCATACAGTCTGATCAGAATGTTAAACTGAAAACCTCATGTTCAGTATATAAATTTTTGCCTAGCGGCTTTAGATCAACGTATGATTTTGGGATGTGCGGTTCATGCTGTTTTTTTTCTTTTTGCTCAATATTAAACACCTTACCGGTAATGCGAGGAGCTGCCACTTTCTTAGCAGATGCCTCCGCTGATTCAATCAGACTAGCTGCTAGGTCAGCAGCTTTTCTAACGCTGCCAGGTGAGCCCTTTGGCTGAAATGTTGGCCAGGGGATCTCCAAACATAATCTAAATTATGTACCATCCCTTGTGAAGGAGAATTCTTATTCGCACCCACTTTAGAAGACATCTTAGAGAAAGCAGGGGATAAAAAGAAATCATTCCCCTCCCTTGGTTTCCTCCTACAGGAGGACCTTTTGGAGCAAGAGGTTCTTCCTGAGGAAGCCAGGGAGAAACCAAGATAAGTGTGAAGATAAGAGAAATAAGAACTAGGGATTTTTGTTCAATAAGAGCCCCACTGACAACAAAAAGCCCACCCAATGAATGTTTGCCCCAGGTGGGGGGAAGACTGTCCCTCTTTCTCTCAGTATGGGAGAAAATTACCAGCAGTCCATGGATTTTGAACATAATAAAATCAGGACTAAAGTTAAGTTTTCACAAACTTCCTCGTCCCTCCTTCATGAGCACATCACTGAGGTCTTCCGGGGAAGAGCAGCTAGCCTTAGAAAAAGAAATTATGGGACTAGTAGGCAAGGGGGTTCTCCTGGAAGTCCCCCCCCCCAAGAAAGAGAGAAAGGATATTACTCCCCTCTGTTCCTGAGGAAAAAGCCGGATGGGTCCTACAGGGCAATTATAAACTTGAAAAGCCTAAACAAATATCTGAAAGTTCATTCGTTCAAAATGGAAACAATAAAAACATCAATAAAAATGCTGTTTCCACTTTGTTTTATGGCAGTCCTGGATCTGAAGGACGCTTACTATCCTGTGCCTATCCACAAAGACCACCAGAAATTCCTCAGGATAGCAGTCTTCATCAGGGGGGTGACATGTCATTTTCAATTCTCAGCTGTTCCCTTTGGGCTAGCCATAGCTCCGCGAATCTTCACCAAACTAGTTGCAGAGGTGCCCACCTGAGGGAACAAGACACCCTGGTAGTGCCACACCTCGACGACTTCCTGGTAATTGGCAATTCTCCCCAACATTGTGAAAGTCAGCTAGAAAGAATCATGAGCTCATTAAAAATCCTGGGCTGGTTAGTAAACTTAACAAAATCCAGACTGTTGCCATGCCAAATCCAGGAGTATCTGGGTCTTACTTTGGACTCTGTAAGGCAGGAATGCCGCCTTCCATCAGAAAAAGTGCAAAAGATGGTGGGCCTAGTATCCAGAATAAGGGATTCCCCCTCCATAACTCTCCGCCAAGCTATGTCCCTCTTGGGATCCATGACAGCTTGCATCCCTGCAGTCCAATGGGCTCAACTTCATTCGAGGGACCTTCAATGGCAAATTTTGTCAGAAGAAGTCTTTCTAGATGGAACTTTAGAAGGTCAGTTCAGTTTATCTCCAAACACAACTCTCTCACTAGGTGGATGTCGCAAAACAATCTCTCTCAAGGAGTCCCCTGGGTAACCCTGGTCTCAAGAGTAGTAACTACAGACGCGAGCCCCAGTGGGTGGGGGGCACATCTGAATGACCTATTAGCTCAAGGGTCTTGGACACTGAGCCTGGAGAAGGTATCTTCCAAAATGAAGGGACTGCTGGCAGTAAAGTTTGCACTCCTGGAATTCCTAGATCCCCTTCGCTCCCACCATGTCAGAGTTATGTCAGACAACAGAGTAGTGGTAGCGTACCTGAATCACCAGGGGAGTACCCGCTCTCAGAGTCTGATGGAAGTAACCAAATCAATCTTTCACATAGCCGAAGGCAATCTTCAGTCTCTATCAGGCCTTCATATAAAGGGGGTAGACAATTACAGAACGGATTTCCTAAGTCGTTCCCGCATAAAACAAGGGGAATGGGAGTTGAACCAGACAGTGTTCATCCAGATCTCACAAAGGTGGAGGGTACCAAGCATAGACCTCTTCGCCAACAACTTAAACAAAAAAGTAGACACCTTTTGCTCCATAACACCATCGGGGAGTCCCGTATCACTAGATACGTTTCTGATTCCTTGGCACCATCAACTGGCGTATGCCTTTCCCCAATTGCTCTAATTCCAGCAGTTCTGAGAAAGATTCGGGAGGACGGGGTTTGTGTAATATTAATAGCTCCGTTCTGGCCGAAGAGGGCATGGTTTTCCTGGATGATGAAGATGTCTATCTCCTATCCCTGGGTACTACCAGATCTCCCAAATCTCCTCTCCCAGGCTCCAGTTCAACATCCGCAGGTTGCAAGTTTACACTTGACAGCCTGGCATTTGAGAGGAAGCTATTAGCTATTCTCCAGGGCTGGTAACTACCCTTCTACAAAGTAGAAAAGCAATTACTACCAGACAATATGGGAAAATATGGAAAAAATTCCTCTCATCCTCAGGCGCCAAAATAGGTGAGGGACTCCCCCTTAATGCCATACTAGAATTTCTACAAAGGGGGTTAGAAATAGGTCTCGCCACAAGTACCCTAAAAGTCCATGTAGCAGCGTTGGGAGCTCTATTCAACTACGATTTGGCAGAGAATCGGTGGGTTTCCAGGTTCATCAGAGCAGCCGGGAGATCAAGACCTCTACCCATACAAAACACCCCTCAGTGGGATTTAAATTTAGTCCTTAACCCCTTAGTGACAGAGCCAATTTGGTACTTAATGACCGAGCCAATTTTTACAATTCTGACCACTGTCACTTTATGAGGTTATAACTCTGGAACGCTTTATCGGATCCCGCTGATTCTGAGAACGTTTTTTCGTGACATATTGTACTTCAAGTTAGTGGTAACATTTCTTCGATATTACTTGCGATTATTTATGAAAAAAACGGAAATATGGCGAAAATTTTTAAAATTTTGCAATTTTCAAAATTTGTATTTTTATGCCCTTAAATCAGAGAGATATGTCACGAAAAATAGTTAATAAATAACATTTCCCACATGTCCACTTTACATTAGCACAATTTTGGAAACAACATTTTTTTTTGTTAGGGAGTTATAAGGGTTAAAAGTTGACCAGCAATTTCTCATTTTTACAACACCATGTTTTTTTTAGGGACCACATCACCTTTGAAGTCATTTTGAGGGGTCTATATGATAGAAAATAACCAAGTGTGACACCATTCTAAAACTGCACCCCTCAAGCTGCTCAAAACCACATTCAAGAAGTTTATTAACCCTTTACGTACTTCACAGGAACTGAAACAATGTGGAAGAAAAAAATGAACATTTAACTTTTTTTTGCAAACATTTTACTTCAGAACCATTTTTTAAAATTTTCACAAGTGTAAAAACAGAAATTTAACCACAAATTTTGTTGTGCAATTTCTCCTGAGTACGCCGATACCCCATATGTGGAGGTAAACCACTGTTTGGGCGCACCGCAGAGCTTGGAAGTGAAGGAGCGCCGTTTGACTGTTTCAATGCAGAATTGGCTGGAATTGAGATCGGTAGCCATGTCGCGTTTGGAGAGCCCCTAATGTGCCTAAACAGTGGAAACCCCCCACAAGTGACACCATTTTGGAAACTAGACCCCTTAAGGAACTTATCTAGATGTGTGGTGAGCACTTTGAACCCCCAGGTGCTTCACAGAAGTTTATAACGTAGAGCCGTGAAAATAAAAAATCGCATTTGTTTTCACAAAAATGATTTTTTCGCCCACAAATTCTTATTTTCACAAGGGTAACAGAAGAAATTAGACCACAAAAGTTGTTGTGCAATTTCTCCTGAGTACGTCGATACCCCATATGTGGGGGTAAACCACTGTTTGGGCACACCGCAGAGCTTGGAAGTGAAGGAGCACCGTTTGACTTTTTCAATGCAGAATTGGCTGGAATTGAGATCGGATGCCATGTCGCGTTTGGAGAGCCCCTGATGTGCCTAAACAGTGGAAACCCCCCACAAGTGATACCATTTTGGAAACTAGACCCCTTAAGGAACTTATCTAGATGTGTGGTGAGCACTTTGAACCCCCAAGTGCTTCACAGAAGTTTATAACGTAGAGCCGTGAAAATAAAAAATCGCATTTTTTCTACAAAAATGATCTTTTTGCCCCCAAATATTTATTTTCACAAGGGTAACAGGAGAAATTAGACCACAAAAGTTGTTGTGCAATTTCTCGTGAGTACGTCGATACCCCATATGTGGGGGTAAATCACTGTTTGGGCAGTGCTTGGAAGAGAAGGAGTGTCGTTTTACTTTTTCAATGTAGAATTGGCTGGAATTGAGATCGGACGCCATGTCACTTTTGGAGAGCCCCTGATGTGCCTAAACAGTAGAAACCCCCCACAAATGACACCATTTTGGAAACTAGACCCCTTAAGGAACTTATCTAGATGTGTGGTGAGCACTTTAAACCCCCAGGTGCTTCACAGAAGTTTATAACGTAGAGCTGTGAAAATAAAAAAATCGAATTTTTTCTACAAAAATGATCTTTTTGCCTCCAAATTTTTATTTTACCAAGGGTAACAGGAGAAAATGGACCCCAGACGTTGTTTTACAATTTGTCCTGAGTAAGCAGACACCCCATATGTGGGGGTAAACCACTGTTTGGGCGCATGGCTGAGCTCGGAAGCAAAGGAGCGCCATTTGACTTTTCAATGCAAAATTGACTGGAATTGAGATCGGACGCCATGTCGCGTTTGGAGAGCCCCTGATGTGCCTAAACAGTAGAAACCCCCCACATGTGACCCCATTTTGGAAACTAGACCCCCCATGGAACTTATCTAGATGTGTAGTGAGAACTTTGAATGCCCAAGTGCTTCACAGAAGTTTATAATGCAGAGTAGTGAAAATAAAAAATATATTTTTTTCCCACAAAAAAGATATTTTAGCCCCCAAATTTTTATTTTCACAAGGGTAACAAGAGAAATTGGACCCCAAAACTTGTTGTCCAATTTGTCCTGAGTATGCTGGTACCCAATATGTGGGGATAAACCACTGTTTGGGCGCACGGCAGAGCTCGGAAGGGAAGGAGCGCCATTTTGGAATGCAGGCTTTGATAGAATGGTCTGCGGGCGTTATGTTGCGTTTGCAGAGCCACTGATGTACCTAAACAGTAGAAACCCCCCACAAGTGACCCCATTTTGGAAACTAGACCCCCCAAGGAACTTATCTAGATATGTGGTGAGAACTTTGAATGCCCAAGTGCTTCACAGAAGTTTATAATGCAGAGTAGTGAAAATAGAAAATATTTTTTTTTCCACAAAAAAGATTTTTTAGCCCCCAAGTTTTTATTTTCACAAGGGTAACAAGAGAAATTGGACACCAATGTTTGTTCTCCAATTTGTCCTGAGTATGCTGGTACCCCATATGTGGGGGTAAACCACTGTTTGGGCACACGGCAGAGCTCGGAAGGGAATGAGCGCCATTTTGGAATGCAGGCTTTGATAGAATGGTCTGCGGGCGTTATGTTGCGTTTGCAGAGCCACTGATGTACCTAAACAGTAGAAACCCCCCACAAGTGACCCCATTTTGGAAACTAGACCCCCCAAGGAACTTATCTAGATATGTGGTGAGAACTTTGAATGCCCATGTGCTTCACAGAAGTTTATAATGCAGAGTAGTGAAAATAGAAAATATTTTTTTTTCCACAAAAAAGATTTTTTAGCCCCCAAGTTTTTATTTTCACAAGGGTAACAAGAGAAATTGGACACCAATGTTTGTTCTCCAATTTGTCCTGAGTATGCTGGTACCCCAAATGTGGGGGTAAACCACTGTTTGGGCACACGGCAGAGCTCGGAAGAGAAGGAGCGCCATTTTGGAATTCAGACTTTGATAGAATTGTCTGTGGGTGTTATGTTGCGTTTGCAGAGCCCCTGATGTACCTAAACAGTAGAAACCAGCCACAAGTGACCAAATTTTGGAAACTAGACCCCCTAAGGAACTTATCTAGATATGTGGTGAGAACTTTGAATGCTCAAGTGCTTCACAGAAGTTTATAATGCAGAGTAGTGAAAATAAAAAAATATTTTTTTTCCCACAAAAAAGATTTTTAGCCCCCAAGTTTTTATTTTCACAAGGGTAACAGGAGAAATTGGACCCCAAAAGTTGTTGTCCAATTTATCCCGAGTACGCTGATGCCCCATATGTGGGGGTAAACCACTGTTTGGGCGCACGGCAGAGCTCAGAAGGGAGGGAGCACCATTTGACTTTTTTAGCGCAAAATTGTCTGTCGTGTTTGGAGACCCCCTGATGTACCTAAACAGTGGAAACCCCCCAATTCTAAATCCAACCCTAACTCCAACACACCCCTAACCCTAATCTCGACCCGATCCATAATCCTAATCACAACCCTAACGATAATCACAACCCTAACCCCAAAACAGCCCTAATCTCAACTTTAACCATAACCCTAATCAAAACCCTAAATCCAACACACCCCTAACCCTAATCTCAACCCTAACCTCAAACCTAACCCTAATCCCAATACACCCCTAACCCTAATCCCAACCCTAACCTTAACCCTAATCCCAACCCTAACCCTAATCCCAACCCTAATCCCAAACGTAACCCTAATCCCAACCGTAACCCTAATACCAACCCTAATCCAAACCCTAACCCTAATCCCAACTCTATCCCTAACTTTAGCCCCAACCCTAACCCTAACCCTAATTTTAGCCCCAACCCTAGCCCTAACCCTAACTTTAGCCCCAATCCTAACCCTAAATTTAACCCTAACCCTAGCCCTAACTTTAGCCCCAACCCTAAGGCTACTTTCACACTTGCGTCGTGTGGCATCCGTCACAATCCGTCGTTTTGGACAAAAAACGGATCCTGCAAATGTGCCCACAGGATGCCTTTTTTGCCCATAGACTTGTATTACTGACGGATGGCCACACGTCGCGTCCATCGTGCACTGGATCCGTTGTGTTTTGGCGGACCGTCGTCACAAAAAAAGTTCAATGTAACCTTTTTTTTGTATGTCGCGTCATGCGTGGCCATAACTCTGCCCCCTCCTCCCCAAGACATAGACTGGGCAGCGGATGCGTTGAAAAACTGCATCCACTGCCCATGTTGTGCACAATTTTCACAACGTGCGTCGGTACGTCGGGCTGACGCATTGCGACCGCCCCGTACCGACGCAAGTGTGAAAGAAGCCTAAGGCTACTTTCACACTAGCGTCGTACTCGGCCCATCGCAGTGTGTCGGGCCGACGTACCGACGCTAGCGTTGTAAGCGCCGCACAACGGGTGCAGAGGATGCTGTTTTTTCAACGCATCCGCTGCCCCATTGTGAGGTGCGGGGAGGCGGGGGCGGAGTTCCGGCCACGCATGCGCGGTCGGAAAAAAAGTTACATGTAGCGTTTTTTTGTGCCAACGGTCTGCCAAAGCACGACGCATCCGTCGCACGACGGATGCGACGTGTGGCAATCTGTCGCAATGTGTCGCTAATGCAAGTCAATCGAGAAAAAAACGCATCCTGCAAGCACTTTTGCAGGATGCGTTTTTTCTCCAACGACGCATTGAGACGGAAGCCAAAAAACGCTAGTGTGAAAGTAGCCTAACCCTAACCCTAACCCTAGCCCTAACCCTAAATTTAGCCCCAACCCTAACCCTAACCCTAGCCCTAACCCTAACCCTAACCCTAGCCCTAACCCTAGCCCTAACCCTAGCCCTAACCCTAATTTTAACCCCAACTCGTCTCTCCTGCCGGCCGGCAGATGGCAGCAGATGGCAGGCGCACTGCGCATGCGCCCGCCATTTTCTTTGCAGAGGAAGAAGCCGGCCGGCAAGAGGAGACGCAGGAGGACCCGGGGACACCGGGTGAGTATGATAGGGTCCTCGAATCCCTCTATTTCTCTGTCCTCTGATGTGCGATCACATCAGAGGACAGAGAATTACAGATCGCTTTTTTTTTCTTTTTGCGGTCGCCGGTAAACAGTTAATTACCGGCGATCGCAAAACAGGGGATGGTAAAAACCGACCCCGATCATGTTCTTTGGGGTCTCGGCTACCCCCGGCAGCCGAGACCCCAAAGATCTTCCGGGTGCCGGGCGGCAGGCGCACTGCGCATGCGCCCGCCATTTTTTCCCAGAAAAAAGATGGCGGCGCCCATCGGGAGCCACGAGGAGCACCGGGGGAGATAGGTGAGTATTGGGGGGCTATTGGGGGCCATCGGGGACACTATTTCTCTGTCCTCCGATGTGCGATCACATCGGAGGACAGAGAAATTAAATGGCAAATCGCGTTGTTTTTTTTTGTTGCGACCGCCGGTAAACAGTTAATTACCGGCGATCGCAACTCGGGGGTCGGTAAAAACCCCCCGAATCATGTTCTCTGGGGTCTCGGCTACCCTCGGCAACCGAGACCCCAGAGAAAATCCGACTCTGGGGGGCGCTATTCACTTTTTTCACAGCGCCGTTAATTAACGGCGCTGTGGTTTAAGTACCCTTAGCGGCCGCCGTTAAAAGGCGTAACGGCAGTCGTTAAGGGGTTAAAGCTCTGACTAAACCTCCATTTGAACCGTTGGCGGATGTACCATTAAAAATGTTATCCCTCAAAACATCTTTGCAGGTTGCTCTCACCTCTGCACGTAGAGTTAGCGACATACAAGTTCTATCTGCTACCCCACCTTTCACTCAATTCCTGGATGATAGAGTTGTTCTTAAAACAGACCCAGCCTACCTCCCAAAAGTGGCATCCCGATTCCATAGGACACAAGAGATATCTCTCCCCTCCTTTTGCCCTAACCCCAAAAACAAGGAAGAAAAGGCCTTACACACATTGGATGTTAGGAGATGCCTGATGCATTACATAGAAGCCACCAGAGAGAGTAGGGAGGATGGCTCTCTTTTTGTATGCTTTCAGGGTCCCCGAAAAAGGAAGAAAGCCTCCAAGGGCAAGATGGATCACGGACGCCATCAGCCTGTCATACTCGTCAAGTGGGATACCTGTCCCCGGAAATGTCAAAGCTCACTCATCGAGAGCAGTAGCAGCCTCCTGGGTGAAGAAGGCAGAAGCTTCAATTGATCAGATATGTAGAGCTGCTACCTGGTCTTCACCGTCTACTTTCTATAAGCACTATAGATTGGACCTTATTTCCTCTTCGGACCTTACCTTCGGTAAAAGGGTTCTGGAAGAGGTGGTCCCTCCCTAAATGTACAATCTCTGCAATTCTCTCCATGGTGCCATCATGGGCGTCAGAGAAAAATATAGTTCTTACCGATAACGGTATTTCTCTGAGCCCATGACGGCACCCGTACATTCCCTCCCTTCACATATCCACATATCGGTGTGCACATTAATAAAATGTCTATGGTAAATATGTAAATAATAGCACGCGGTATCTCGATTAAGATTTTAAGTAATGATAAACTTAGATTCTATTCTTTAAGCTCCCATCATGCTCTAGTAAACAACTGATACGGGAGAGAGGTACCGCCTTTTTATCTGTAGGTTTCCTGTCCTTGGTGGGTGGATCCCCTCTCCGTGGTGCCGTCATGGGCTCAGAGAAATACCGTTATCGGTAAGAACTATATTTTTTTCTGTTATAATTTTCAAGCACATGTCCCTATAGTCGGCGTAATTTAGGATAATGGTTTGATCACCAAATCCCTCTTGGCTGATAGGAACTCTAAGGCATCTCTCTCTAGCCTTGGTAAATTTGATATCTTGTGTCCACTAGATACAGCCAGTTTTTTCAGATCAGCTGTGATCAGCCTTGAGAAAAAATATCAAGGCTGGTATTCTCCAACAAGGGTGGCATCCTGGTACTCCTAGGTTTAAGGTCAGTAAACGGCCCCATCCCCTCTGGTTTGGAGCCCTCTGTAATAAACTTTGCCAAAAGTCTGACATCTGCTAGCTCACTGAAATCAATGCCCAGGGCCCCATGCTCAGTCTGTTTGTGAATTTAAAAAAACCTCTTTCATTTCAGTTTTCTGGAGAAAATGTTATCCACTGCAATTCATCAAATATATTCGTGGGCACAAAATAGAGACCTTTTATTAGCACCGATCTTTCAGGTCTGTACATGTGATGACATATTAATAAATCTATTGTTATCCGATGGCTTTGTCAGTATTGAGAGTTTCCAATTCACTCCCTCAGATGATAAGGGATCTCAAAGGTCCTTCTCTCTAAAAAAAAAGGTCCAGAGGATGATGGGGAGGAAGAAATGCCTGGGTGAGAGGTATTTGATGCTTGATAGCTTGAAACGTCCTTTCCCAGGGTATACCGTTTTTGCCCAGGTCTCCTCCATCGAACCTGCATGGTTCAACATCTTGGATAGGATTTTCAATTCTCCTGGCCGTTTCTCCCCGTTCAATGTCTGATATTTCAATGTCAGACGAGGATACATCGGTGGTTACCCGTGCTCGAATGTGATTTTCTTCTACTAGAAAACCAAAAACCTTATTGTTTTTTAAATCAAGAATATCCCTGTTAACCCCTTAACGACCGCCGATACGCCTTTTAACGGCGGCCGCTAAGGGTACTTAAACCACAGCGCCGTTAATTAAAAAAGTAAATAGCGCCCCCCAGAGTCGGATTTTCTCTGGGGTCTCGGTTGCCGAGGGTAGCCGAGACCCCAGAGAACATGATTCGGGGGGTTTTTTGTTATGACCCCAATGGCAGAGGGTCTCAGAAATAATTACTAAGTCTGCAAACACAAAAAACCAGCTCATAGGGCAGTGGTAACTGAGCTGACCATATATCTAATCCTAGCACCACAAATAGCAGCAGCCGGGGAACGTGCCTACGTTGGTTCTAGACGTCTCGCGCCAGCCGGAGAACTAACTAACCCTAGAAGGAAAAAGAAAGACCTTTCTTGCCTCCAGAGAAAAGACCCCAAAAGTTGGATACAAGCCCCCAACAAATAATAACGGTGAGGTAAGAGGAAAAGACAAACGTAAGAATGAGCTAGGTATTTAGCAAAGAGAGGCCCACTAGCTAATAGCAGAATATAGTAAGATGACTTATATGGTCAGCAAAAACCCTATCAAAATATCCACGCTGGATATTCAAGAACCCCCGAACCGTCTAACGGCCCGGGGGGAGAACACCAGCCCCCTAGAGCTTCCAGCACAGTCAGGAATCACATTTAGTACAAGCTGGGCAAAAATAGGAGCAAAGCAAATAACCAAAAAACAAAGAAGCAAGACTTAGCTTAATTTTGCACGAACCAGGACCAGCAGACAGGAGCAAACAGAAACGATCTGATTACAACGATGCCAGGCACTGGACTAAGGATCCAGGAAGTTTATATAGCAACACCCCTGGACTAACGACCCAGGTGGGTGCCAAACTGAGGAAAGACAATCCCAGAGTCATATCACTAGTAACCACAAGAGGGAGCCAAAAAGTCTAATTCACAACAGTACCCCCCCCTTAAGGAGGGGTCACCGAACCCTCACCAAGACCACCAGGGCGATCAGGATGAGCAGCGTGAAAGGCACGAACTAAATCGGCCGCATGCACATCAGAAGCAACCACCCAGGAATTATCCTCCTGACCATAGCCCTTCCACTTGACCAGATACTGAAGCCTCCGTCTGGAGAGACGAGAATCCAAGATCTTCTCCACCACGTACTCCAACTCGCCCTCAACCAACACCGGAGCAGGAGGCTCAACAGAAGGAACCACAGGTACAACGTACCGCCGCAACAAAGACCTATGGAACACGTTGTGAATGGCAAACGACACCGGAAGATCCAAGCGAAAGGACACAGGATTAAGGATTTCCAATATCTTGTAAGGACCGATGAAGCGAGGCTTAAATTTAGGAGAGGAGACCTTCATAGGAACAAATCGAGAAGACAGCCATACCAAATCCCCAACACGAAGTCGGGGACCCACACCGCGGCGGCGGTTGGCAAAACGCTGAGCCTTCTCCTGTGACAACTTTAAGTTGTCCACCACATGATTCCAGATCTGCTGCAACCTATCCACCACAGAATCTACCCCAGGACAGTCAGAAGACTCCACATGTCCCGAGGAAAAACGAGGATGGAAACCAGAGTTGCAGAAAAATGGCGAAACCAAAGTAGCGGAACTAGCCCGATTATTAAGGGCAAACTCAGCCAACGGCAAGAAGGTCACCCAATCATCCTGATCTGCAGAAACAAAACACCTCAAATAAGCCTCCAGAGTCTGATTAGTTCGCTCCGTTTGTCCATTAGTCTGAGGATGAAAGGCAGACGAAAACGACAAATCAATGCCCATCCTAGCACAAAAGGATCGCCAGAACCTGGAAACAAACTGGGATCCTCTGTCAGACACAATATTCTCAGGAATGCCGTGTAAACGAACCACATTCTGAAAGAACACAGGAACCAGATCGGAAGAGGAAGGCAGCTTAGGCAAAGGCACCAAATGGACCATTTTAGAAAAGCGATCACATACCACCCAGATGACAGACATGCCCTGAGACACCGGGAGATCTGAAATGAAATCCATGGAAATGTGTGTCCAAGGCCTCTTCGGGACAGGCAAGGGCAAGAGCAACCCGCTGGCACGAGAACAGCAAGGCTTAGCTCGAGCACAAGTCCCACAGGACTGCACAAATGACCGCACATCCCGTGACAAGGAAGGCCACCAAAAGGACCTAGCCACCAGATCTCTGGTGCCAAAAATTCCCGGATGCCCTGCCAACACCGAGGAATGAACCTCGGAAATGACTCTGCTGGTCCACTTATCAGGAACAAACAGTCTGTCAGGTGGACAAGAGTCAGGTCTACCAGCCTGAAATCTCTGCAACACACGTCACAAATCAGGAGAAATGGCCGACAAGATAACTCCCTCTTTAAGAATACCAACTGGTTCTGCGACTCCAGGAGAGTCAGGCACAAAGCTCCTTGAAAGAGCATCAGCCTTCACATTCTTTGAACCTGGTAAATACGAGACCACAAAGTCAAAACGGGAGAAAAACAATGACCAGCGGGCCTGTCTAGGATTCAGGCGTTTAGCAGACTCGAGATACATCAAATTTTTGTGATCAGTCAAGACCACCACACGATGCTTAGCACCCTCGAGCCAATGACGCCACTCCTCAAATGCCCACTTCATGGCCAGCAACTCCCGATTGCCAACATCATAATTCCGCTCAGCAGGCGAAAACTTCCTAGAGAAGAAAGCACATGGTCTCATTACCGAGCAACCAGGGCCTCTCTGCGACAAAACGGCCCCTGCCCCAATCTCAGAAGCATCCACTTCGACCTGAAAGGGAAGTGAGACATCAGGCTGGCACAAAACAGGCGCCGAAGTAAACCGGCGCTTCAACTCTTGGAATGCCTCCACGGCTGCAGGAGCCCAGTTAGCAACATCAGAACCTTTCTTGGTCATATCCGTCAAAGGTTTAACAACGCTAGAAAAATTAGCGATAAAACGACGGTAGAAGTTAGCAAAACCCAAGAACTTCTGAAGACTCTTAACTGACGTGGGTTGAGTCCAATCATGAATAGCTCGGACCTTGACTGGGTCCATCTCCACAGCAGAAGGGGAAAAAATAAACCCCAAAAAGGGAACCTTCTGTACTCCAAAGAGACACTTTGAGCCCTTAACAAACAAAGCATTCTCACGCAAAACCTGAAACACCATCCTGACCTGCTCCACATGTGAGTCCCAATCTTCAGAGAAAACCAGAATATCATCCAGATAAACAATCATAAATTTATCCAGATACTTCCGGAAAATATCATGCATAAAGGACTGAAACACTGAGGGAGCATTAGAGAGCCCAAAAGGCATCACCAAGTACTCAAAATGACCTTCGGGCGTATTAAATGCTGTCTTCCATTCATCTCCATGCTTAATGCGCACAAGGTTGTACGCACCACGAAGATCTATCTTGGTGAACCACTTGGCACCTTTAATCCGGGCAAACAAGTCCGACAACAGAGGCAAAGGATACTGAAATTTAACAGTGATTTTATTCAGAAGCCGATAGTCAATACAAGGTCTCAAAGATCCGTCCTTCTTGGCCACAAAAAAGAATCCCGCACCAAGAGGGGAAGAGGATGGACGGATATGCCCCTTCTCCAGAGACTCCTTGATATACGAACGCATTGCGGCATGCTCAGGTACAGACAGATTAAATAGTCTTCCCTTAGGAAATTTACTACCTGGAATCAAATCTATGGCGCAGTCACAGTCCCTATGAGGAGGCAGAGCACTGGACCTGGACTCGCTGAATACATCCTGATAATCAGACAAATACTCAGGAACTTCCGAAGGAGTAGAGGAAGCAATAGACACCGGCGGGGAATCAGCATGAATTCCCTGACAGCCCCAACTTGACACAGACATTGCCTTCCAATCCAAGACTGGATTGTGGGTCTGTAACCATGGCAGACCCAAAACGACCAAATCATGCATTTTATGCAGAACAAGAAAACGAATCACCTCCCGATGTTCAGGAGTCATACACATGGTTACCTGCGTCCAAAACTGCGGTTTATTTTCCGCCAATGGCGTAGCATCAATACCTCTAAGAGGAATAGGATTTACCAACGGTTCAAGAACAAAACCACAGCGCTTGGCAAATGACAGATCCATAAGACTCAGGGCAGCACCTGAATCCACAAACGCCATAACAGGGTAAGAAGACAATGAGCAAATTAAAGTCACAGACAAAATAAATTTAGGTTGCAAATTACCAATGGCGACAGGACTAACAACCCTTGTTAGGAGTTTAGAGCATGCTGATATAACATGTGTAGAATCACCACAGTAAAAACACAACCCATTCTGACGTCTATGATTTTTCCGCTCATTTCTAGTCTGAATTCTATCACATTGCATTAAATCAGGTGTTTGTTCAGACACCACCAGAGGATTAGCGGTTTTGCGCTCCCGCAAACGCCGGTCAATTTGAATAGCCAGCGCCATGGAATCATTCAGACTTGTAGGAATGGGGAAACCCACCATCACATTCTTAATGGCTTCAGAAAGGCCATTTCTGAAATTTGCGGCCAGAGCACACTCATTCCACTGAGTAAGCACGGACCATTTCCGAAATTTTTGGCAATACACTTCAGCTTCATCCTGGCCCTGAGAAAAAGCCAGCAAGGCTTTTTCTGCCTGAACTTCAAGATTGGGTTCCTCGTAAAGCAATCCGAGCGCCAGAAAAAACGCATCAATATTTGCCAATGCCGGATCTCCTGGCGCTAGCGAGAAAGCCCAATCCTGAGGGTCGCCCCGTAAAAAAGAGATAACAATTTTAACTTGCTGAGCTGAATCTCCAGATGAACGGGGTCTCAGAGATAGAAACAATTTACAATTATTCCTAAAATTCCTAAACTTAAATCGGTCTCCAGAAAACAGTTCAGGAATAGGTATTTTAGGTTCAGACATTGGACTACTGGTAACAAAATCTTGTATGCCCTGCACACGAGCAGCAAGCTGGTCTACACTTGTAATCAAGGTCTGGACATTCATGTCTGCAGCAAGCACAAGCCACTCAGAGGTAAAGGGGAGGAAGAGAGGAAAAAAAAAAAAAAAAAACTCAGAATTTCCTTTCTTATTATCCCACTTCTGCAATGCATTAAACATTCAATGTTGGCCTGGCATACTGTTATGACCCCAATGGCAGAGGGTCTCAGAAATAATTACTAAGTCTGCAAACACAAAAAACCAGCTCATAGGGCAGTGGTAACTGAGCTGACCATATATCTAATCCTAGCACCACAAATAGCAGCAGCCGGGGAACGTGCCTACGTTGGTTCTAGACGTCTCGCGCCAGCCGGAGAACTAACTAACCCTAGAAGGAAAAAGAAAGACCTTTCTTGCCTCCAGAGAAAAGACCCCAAAAGTTGGATACAAGCCCCCAACAAATAATAACGGTGAGGTAAGAGGAAAAGACAAACGTAAGAATGAGCTAGGTATTTAGCAAAGAGAGGCCCACTAGCTAATAGCAGAATATAGTAAGATGACTTATATGGTCAGCAAAAACCCTATCAAAATATCCACGCTGGATATTCAAGAACCCCCGAACCGTCTAACGGCCCGGGGGGAGAACACCAGCCCCCTAGAGCTTCCAGCAAAGTCAGGAATCACATTTAGTACAAGCTGGGCAAAAATAGGAGCAAAGCAAATAACCAAAAAACAAAGAAGCAAGACTTAGCTTAATTTTGCACGAACCAGGACCAGCAGACAGTAGCAAACAGAAACGATCTGATTACAACGATGCCAGGCACTGGACTAAGGATCCAGGAAGTTTATATAGCAACACCCCTGGACTAACGACCCAGGTGGGTGCCAAACTGAGGAAAGACAATCCCAGAGTCATATCACTAGTAACCACAAGAGGGAGCCAAAAAGTCTAATTCACAACAGTTTTTACCGACCCCCGAGTTGCGATCGCCGGTAATTAACCGTTTACCGGCGGTCGCAACAAAAAAAAAACAAACGCGATTTGCCATTTAATTTCTCTGTCCTCCGATGTGATCGCACATCGGAGGACAGAGAAATAGGATCCCCGATGGCCCCCGAAAGCCCCCCAATACTCACCTATCTCCCCCGGTGCTCCTCGTGGCTCCCGATGGGCGCCGCCATCTTTTTTCCGGGGAAAAAATGGCGGGCGCACGCGCAGTGCGCCTGCCGCCCGGCACCCAGAAGATCTTTGGGGTCTCGGCTGCCGGGGGTAGCCGAGACCCCAAAGAACATGATCGAGGTCGGTTTGCACCGACCCCTGTTTTGCGATCGCCGGTAATTAACAGTTTACCGGCGACCGCAAAAAAAAAAAAAAGCGATCTGTAATTCTCTGTCCTCTGATGTGATCGCACATCAGAGGACAGAGAAATAGGGGGATTTGGGGACCCTATCATACTCACCCGGTGTCCCTGGGTCCTCTTCTGTCTCCTCCTGCCGGCCGGCTTTTTCCTCATGGCGGGCGCATGCGCAGTGCGCCCGCCATCTGCTGCCATCTGCCGGCCGGCAGGAGAGACGAGTTGGGGCTAAAATTAGGGTTAGGGTTAGGGTTAGGGCTAGGATTAGAGTTAAGGTTAGGGCTAGGGTTAGGGTTAGGGCTAGGGTTGGGGTTAGGGTTAGGGTTGGGGCTAAATTTAGGGTTAGGGTTAGGGCTAGGGTTAGGGTTAGGGCTAGGGTTAGGGTTGGGGCTAAATTTAGGGTTAGGGTTAGGGCTAGGGTTAGGGTTAGGCTACTTTCACACTAGCGTTTTTTGGCTTCCGTCGCAATGCGTCGTTGGAGAAAAAACGCATCCTGCAAAAGTGCTTGCAGGATGCATTTTTCTCCATTGGCTTGCATTAGCGACGCATTGCGACGGATTGCCACACGTCGCATCCGTCGTTTGGCGGACCGTCAGCACAAAAAAAGCTACATGTAACTTTTTTGTGCGACCTGTCCGCCATTTCCGACCGCGCATGCACGGCCGGAACTCCGCCCCCGCCTCCCCGCACCTCACAATGGGGCAGCGGATGCGTTGAAAAAACAGCATCCGCTGCACCCGTTGTGCGGCGCTTACAACGCTAGCGTCGGTACGTCGGCCCGACACACTGCGATGGGCCGAGTACGACGCTAGTGTGAAAGTAGCCTTAGGCTTCTTTCACACTTGCGTCGGTACGGGGCGGTCGCAATGCGTCGGCCCGACGTACCGACGCACTTTGTGAAAATTGTGCACAACGTGGGCAGCGGATGCAGTTTTTCAACGCATCCGCTGCCCAGTCTATGTCCTGGGGAGGAGGGGGCAGAGTTACGGCCACGCATGCGCGGAAATGGTGGACGCGATGTACAAAAAAAAGGTTACATTGAACTTTTTTTGTGACGACGGGGCTAAAGTTATGGTTAGGGTTGGGGCTAAAGTTAGGGTTAGGGTTGGGGCTAAAGTTAGGGTTAGAGTTGGGATTAGTGTTAGGGTTTGGATTAGGGTTGGGATTAGGTTACGTTTGGGATTAGGGTTGGGATTAGGGTTACGTTTGGGATTAGGGTTGGGATTAGGGTTAGGGTTGGGATTAGGGTTGGGAATAGGGGTGTGTTGGATTTAGGGTTTTGATTAGGGTTATGGTTAGGGTTGAGATTAGGGCTGTTTTGGGGTTAGGGTTGTGATTATCGTTAGGGTTGTGATTAGGATTATGGATCGGGTTAAGATTAGGGTTAGGGGTGTGTTGGAGTTAGGGTTGGAGTTATAATTTGGGGGTTTCCACTGTTTAGGTACATCAGGGGGTCTCCAAACACGACAGCCAATTTTGCGCTAAAAAAGTCAAATGGTGCTCCCTCCCTTCTGAGCTCTGCCGTGCGCCCAAACAGTGATTTACCCCCACATATGGGGCATCAGCGTACTCGGGATAAATTGGACAACAACTTTTGGGGTCCAATTTCTCTTGTTACCCTTGTGAAAATAAAAACTTGGGGGCTAAAAATCTTTTTTGTGGGAAAAAAAATATATTTTTTTATTTTCGCTACTCTGCATTATAAACTTCTGTGAAGCACTTGAACATTCAAAGTTCTCACCACATATCTAGATAAGTTCCTTAGGGCGTCTAGTTTCCAAAATTTGGTCACTTGTGGGGGGTTTCTACTGTTTAGGTACATCAGGGGCTCTGCAAACACAACATAACACCCCCAGACAATTCTATCAAAGTCTGAATTTCAAAATGGCGCTCCTTCTCTTCCGAGCTCTGCCGTGTGCCAAAACAGTGGTTTACCCCCACATATGGGGTACCAGCATACTCAGGACAAATTGGAGAACAAATATTGGCATCCAATTTCTCTTGTTACCCTTGTGAAAATAAAAACTTGGGGGCTAAAAAATCTTTTTTGTGGAAAAAAAAAATATTTTCTACTTTCACTACTCTGCATTATAAACTTCTGTGAAGCACTTGGGCATTCAAAGTTCTCACCACATATCTAGATAAGTTCCTTAAGGGGTCTAGTTTCCAAAATGGTGTCATTTGTGGGGGGTCTCCACTGTTTAGGCACATCAGCGGCTCTCCAAACGTGACATGGCGTCCGATCTCAATTCCAGCCAATTCTACATTGAAAAAGTAAAACGACACTCCTTCTCTTCCAAGCTCTGCGGTGCGCCCAAACAGTGGTTTACCCCCACATATGGGGTATTGACGTACTCAGAAGAAATTGCACAACAACTTTTGTGGTCTAATTTCTCCTGTTACCCTTGTGAAAATAAAAATTTGGGGGCAAAAAGATCATTTTTGTAGAAAAAAATGCGATTTTTTATTTTCACGGCTCTACGTTATAAACTTCTGTAAAGCACTTGGGGGTTCAAAGTGCTCACCACACATCTAGATAAGTTCCTTAAGGGGTCTAGTTTCCAAAATGGTATCACTTGTGGGGGGTTTCCACTGTTTAGGCACATCAGGGGCTCTCCAAACGCGACATGGCATCCGATCTCAATTCCAGCCAATTCTGCATTGAAAAAGTAAAACGGTGCTCCTTCACTTCCAAGCTCTGCGGTGCGCCCAAACAGTGGTTTACCTCCACATATGGGGTATCGACGTACTCAGGAGAAATTGCACAACAACTTTTGTGGTCTAATTTCTCCTGTTACCCTTGTGAAAATAAGAATTTGTGGGTGAAAAAATCCTTTTTGTGAAAACAAATGCGATTTTTTATTTTCACGGCTCTACGTTATAAACTTCTGTGAAGCACCTGGGGGTTCAAAGTGCTCACCACACATCTAGATAAGTTCCTTAAGGGGTCTAGTTTCCAAAATGGTATCACTTGTGGGGGGTTTCCACTGTTTAGGCACATCAGGGGCTCTCCAAACGCGACATGGCATCCGATCTCAATTCCAGCCAATTCTGCATTGAAAAAGTCAAACGGTGCTCCTTCACTTCCAAGCTCTGCGGTGTGCCCAAACAGTGGTTTACCCCCACATATGGGGTATCGACGTACTCAGGAGAAATTGCACAACAACTTTTGTGGTCTAATTTCTTCTGTTACCCTTGTGAAAATAAGAATTTGTGGGCGAAAAAATCATTTTTGTGAAAACAAATGCGATTTTTTATTTTCACGGCTCTACGTTATAAACTTCTGTGAAGCACCTGGGGGTTCAAAGTGCTCACCACACATCTAGATAAGTTCCTTAAGGGGTCTAGTTTCCAAAATGGTGTCACTTGTGGGGGGTTTCCACTGTTTAAGCACATTAGGGGCTCTCCAAACGCGACATGGCGTCCGATCTCAATTCCAGCCAATTCTGCATTGAAACAGTCAAACGGCGCTCCTTCACTTCCAAGATCTGCGGTGCGCCCAAACAGTGGTTTACCTCCACATATGGGGTATCGGCGTACTCAGGAGAAATTGCACAACAAAATTTGTGGTTAAATTTCTGTTTTTACACTTGTGAAAATTTTAAAAAATGGTTCTGAAGTAAAATGTTTGCAAAAAAAAGTTAAATGTTCATTTTTTTCTTCCACATTGTTTCAGTTCCTGTGAAGTACGTAAAGGGTTAATAAACTTCTTGAATGTGGTTTTGAGCAGCTTGAGGGGTGCAGTTTTTAGAATGGTGTCACACTTGGTTATTTTCTATCATATAGACCCCTCAAAATGACTTCAAAGGTGATGTGGTCCCTTAAAAAAACATGGTGTTGTAAAAATGAGAAATTGCTGGTCAACTTTTAACCCTTATAACTCCCTAACAAAAAAAAAAATTGTTTCCAAAATTGTGCTGATGTAAAGTAGACATGTGGGAAATGTTATTTATGAACAATTTTTTGTGACATGTCTCTCTGATTTAAGGGCATAAAAATACAAAATTTGAAAATTGCAAAATTTTAAAAATTTTCGCCATATTTCCATTTTTTTCATAAATAATCGCAAGTAATATCGAAGAAATGTTACCACTATCTTGAAGTACAATATGTCACGAAAAAACAATCTCAGAATCAGCGGGATCCGATAAAGCGTTCCAGAGTTATAACCTCTTAAAGTGACACTGGTCAGAATTGTAAAAATTGGCTCGGTCATTAACCCCTTAAGCCCGTATGACGTACTATACCGTCGAGGTGGGGTGGGCCTTAATTCCCGGTGACGGGATAGTACGTCATACGCGATCGGCCGCGCTCACGGGGGGAGCGCGGCCGATCGCGGCCGGGTGTCGGCTGCATATCGCAGCTGACATCCGGCACTATGTGCCAGGAGCGGTCACGGACCGCCCCCGGCACATTAACCCCCGGCACACCGCGATCAAACATGATCGCGGTGTACCGGCGGTACAGGGAAGCATCGCGCAGGGAGGGGGCTCCCTGCGTGCTTCCCTGAGACGATCGGTACAAGGTGATGTACTCACCTCGTACCGAACGTCTTCTCCCTGCAGGCCCCGGATCCAAAATGGCCGAGGGGCTGTATCCGGGTCCTGCAGGGAGCACTTCTGGGTCGGAGCAGGCTGCAGATGAAAGCTGCAGCCTGCTCCGATGAAAGTATGATCGCCGATCTGATAGAGTGCTGTGCACGCTATCAGATCTGCGATCTGTGATGTCCCCCCCTGGGACAAAGTAAAAAAGTTAAAAAAAAAATTTCCACATGTGTAAAAAAAAAAATAAAAAATTCCTAAATAAATAATAATAAAAAAAAAAATATTATTCCCATAAATACATTTCTTTATCTAAAAAAAACAAACAAAAACAATAAAAGTACACATATTTAGTATCGCCGCGTCCGTAACGACCCAACCTATAAAACTGGCCCACTAGTTAACCCCTTCAGTAAACACCGTAAGAAAAAAAAAAAAAAAACGAGGCAAAAAACAACGCTTTATTACCATACCGCCGAACAAAAAGTGGAATAACACGCGATCAAAAAGACGGATATAAATAACCATGGTACCTCTGAAAGCGTCATCTTGTCCCGCAAAAAAGGAGCCGCCATACAGCATCATCAGCAAAAAAATAAAAAAGTTATAGTCCTCAGAATAAAGCGATGCCAAAATAATTATTTTTTCTATAAAATAGTTTTTATCGTATAAAAGCGTCAAAACATAAAAAAATGATATAAATGAGGTATCGCTGTAATCGTACTGACCCGACGAATAAAACTGCTTTATCAATTTTACCAAGCGCAGAACGGTATAAACGCCTCTCCCAAAAGAAATTCATGAATAGCTGGTTTTTGGTTATTTGTCTCACAAAAATCGGAATAAAAAGTGATAAAAAATGGTCACGTGTCCGAAAATGTTACCAATAAAAACGTCAACTCGTCCCGCAAAAAACAAGACCTCACTTGACTCTGTGGACCAAAATGTGGAAAAATTATAGGTCTCAAAATGTGGAGACGCAAAAACTTTTGCTATAAAAAGCGTCTTTTAGTCTGGTTTCACACTTGCGTTTTTATCTGCATGCGTTTTTTAAAAAAACCGCATGTGTGAAAAAATGCATGTAAACGCGGTAAAACGCATGCGTTTTTATAGAAAAACACAAGAAAACAAGAAAAAAACAAAAAACCCTAACCCTACCCCTAACCCTACCCCTAACCTGAAATACGTGGCACTTAAATACGTAGCACTGAAATATACGTTTATATACGTATATACGTATATACGTGCCACGATATTTCAGTGGCCACGTATATAAGTGCCACGTATTTAAGTGCCACGTATTTAAGTGCCACGTATTTAAGTGCCACGTATTTAAGTGCCACGTATTTACGTGCCACGTATTTACGTGCCACGTATTTACGTGCCACGTATTTTTCAGTGCCTGAAATACGTGGCACTGAAATACGTGGCACTGAAATATCGTGGCACTGAAATATCGTGGCACTGAAATATCGTGGCACTGAAGTATTTACGTGCCACGTATTTTTCAGTGCCTGAAATACGTGGCACTGAAATACGTGGCACTGAAATACGTGGCACTGAAATATCGTGGCACTGAAATACGTGGCACTTAAATACGTGGCACTTAAATACGTGGCACTTAAATACGTGGCTCTTAAATACGTGGCACTTATATACGTGGCACTTATATACGTGGCACTTATGACTGTCAGAAAATGTTCAGTAAACGGTTAGGGGTGAGGTTAGGGGTAGGGTTTCAGGTAGAATTGGGGAGTTTCCACTGTTCAGGCACATCAGGGGCTCTCCAAACGCGACATGGCGTCCAATCTCAATTCCAGCCAATTCTGCGTTGAAAAAGTAAAACAGTGCTCCTTCCCTTCCGAGCTCTCCCGTGCGTCCAAAAAGGGGTTTACCCCAACATATGGGGTATCAGCGTACTAGGGACAAATTGAACAACAACTTCTGGGGTCCAAGTTCTCTTGTTATCCTTGGGAAAATAAAAATTTGGGGGGCTAAAAATCATTTTTGTGGGAAAAAAAATATGTTTTATTTTCACGGCTCTGCGTTGTAAACTGTAGTGAAACACTTGGGGGTTCAAAGTTCTCACAACACATCTAGATAAGTTCCTTGGGAGGTCTAGTTTCCAATATGGGGTCACTTGGGGGGGTTTGTACTATTTGGGTACATCAGGGGCTCTGCAAATGCAACGTGACGCCTGCAGACCAATCCATTTAAGTCTGCATTCCAAATGGCGCTCCTTCCCTTCCGAGCTCTGTCATGCGCCCAAACAGTGGTTCCCCCCCACATAGGGGGTATCAGCGTACTCAGGACAAATTGGACAACAACTTTTAGGGTCCAATTTATCCTGATACCCTTGTGAAAATACAAAACTGGGGGCTAAAAAATCATTTTTGTGAAAAAAAAAAATAATTTTTATTTTCACGGCTCTGCGTTATAAACTGTACTGAAACACTTGGGGGTTCAAAGTTCTCACAACACATCTAGATAAGTTCCTTGGGGGGTCTAGTTTCCAATATGGGGTCACTTGTGGGGGGTTTGTACTGTTTGGGTACATCAGGGGCTCTGCAAATGCAACGTGACGCCTGCAGACCAATCCATTTAAGTCTGCATTCCAAATGGCGCTCCTTCCCTTCCGAGCTCTGTCATGCACCCAAACAGTGGTTCCCCCCAACATAGGGGGTATCAGCGTACTCAGGACAAATTGGACAACAACTTTTAGGGTCCAATTTATCCTGATACCCTTGTGAAAATACAAAACTGGGGGCTAAAAAATCATTTTTGTGAAAAAAAAAAATTTTTTTTATTTTCACGGCTCTGCGTTATAAACTGTAGTGAAACACTTGGGGGTTCAAAGTTCTCACAACACATCTAGATAAGTTCCTTGGGGGGTCTAGTTTCCAATATGGGGTCACTTGTGGGGGGTTTGTGTTGTGAATTTGCTTTTTGCTCCCTCTAGTGGTTACTAGTTTTTTGACTCTGGTTTTTCTGTCATTACTTTTATCCGCACCTGGGTCGTTAGTTAGGGGTGTTGCTATTTAAGCTCCCTGGACCTTCAGTTCAATGCCTGGCAACGTAGTTATCAGAGCTAGTCTGCTGTGCTCTTGTCTACTGATCCTGGTTCCAGTTATATCAGCTAAGTCTGCCTTTTGCTTTTTGCTATTTGTTTTGGTTTTGTATTTTTGTCCAGCTTGTTCCAAAACTATATCCTGACCTTTGCTGGAAGCTCTAGGGGGGCTGGTGTTCTCCCCCCGGACCGTTAGACGGTTCGGGGGTTCTTGAATTTCCAGTGTGGATTTTGATAGGGTTTTTGTTGACCATATAAGTTACCTTTCTTTATTCTGCTATCAGTAAGCGGGCCTCTCTGTGCTAAACCTGGTTCATTTCTGTGTTTGTCATTTCCTCTTACCTCACCGTCATTATTTGTGGGGGGCTTCTATCCAGCTTTGGGGTCCCCTTCTCTGGAGGCAAGAAAGGTCTTTGTTTTCCTCTACTAGGGGTAGCTAGATTCTCCGGCTGGCGCGTGTCATCTAGAATCAACGTAGGAATGATCCCCGGCTACTTCTAGTGTTGGCGTTAGGAGTAGATATATGGTCAACCCAGTTACCACTGCCCTATGAGCTGGATTTTTGTATTCTGCAGACTTCCACGTTCCTCTGAGACCCTCGCCATTGGGGTCATAACAGTTTGCCAGGCCAGTATTAAATGTTTAATGCATTGCAGAAGAGGGATTATAAGAAAGAAGATTCTGAGTTTTTTTTTTTTTTTCTTCTTCCCCTTTACCTCAGAGTGGCTATGCTTGCTGCAGACATGAATGTCCAGACCTTGATTACAAGTGTGGACCAGCTGGCTACTCGTGTGCAGGGCATACAAGACTATGTTATCAGAAATCCTAGGTCAGAACCTAAAATACCGATTCCTGAACTGTTTTCCGGAGACAGGTTTAAGTTTAGGAATTTCGTGAATAATTGTAAATTGTTTTTGTCCCTGAGACCCTGTTCATCTGGAGATTCTGCTCAGCAAGTAAAAATTGTTATTTCGTTCTTACGGGGCGACCCTCAGGATTGGGCTTTTTCGCTGGCGCCAGGAGATCCGGCATTGGCTGATCTTGATGCGTTTTTTCTGGCGCTCGGTTTACTTTATGAGGAACCCAATCTTGAGATTCAGGCAGAAAAGGCCTTGCTGGCTATGTCTCAGGGGCAGGACGAGGCTGAAGTGTATTGCCAAAAATTTCGGAAATGGTCCGTGCTGACACATTGGAACGAGTGTGCACTGGCCGCTAATTTTAGAAATGGCCTTTCTGAAGCCATTAAGAATGTTATGGTGGGTTTTCCCATTCCCACAGGTCTGAATGATACTATGGCACTGGCTATTCAAATTGACCGGCGGTTGCGGGAGCGCAAAACCGCAAATTCCCTCATGGTGTTGTCTGAACAGACACCTAATTCGGTGCAATGTGATAGAAAAACCGCAAATTCCCTCATGGTGTTGTCTGAACAGACACCTGATTTAATGCAATGTGATAGAATCCTGACTAGAAATGAGCGGAAAATTCATAGACGCCGGAATGGCTTGTGCTACTACTGTGGTGATTCTACACATGTTATCTCAGCATGCTCTAAACGTATAGCTAAGGTTGTTAGTCCTGTCACCGTTGGTAATTTGCAACCTAAATTTATTCTGTCTGTAACTTTGATTTGCTCACTGTCATCTTATCCTGTCATGGCGTTTGTAGATTCAGGTGCTGCCCTGAGTCTCATGGATCTCTCATTTGCTAAGCGCTGTGGTTTTACTCTTGAACCATTAGAAAATCCTATTCCTCTTAGGGGTATTGATGCTACACCATTGGCTGCAAATAAACCGCAGTATTGGACACAGGTTACCATGTGCATGACTCCTGAACACCGCGAGGTGATACGTTTCCTGGTTTTACATAAAATGCATGATTTGGTTGTTTTAGGGCTGCCATGGTTACAGACCCATAATCCAGTCCTGGACTGGAAGGCTATGTCAGTCTCAAGTTGGGGCTGTCGTGGTATTCATGGGGATTCCCTGCCTGTGTCTATTGCTTCTTCTACGCCTTCGGAAGTTCCGGAGTATTTGTCTGATTATCAGGACGTCTTCAGTGAGTCTGAGTCCAGTGCACTGCCTCCTCATAGGGACTGTGACTGTGCTATAGATTTGATCCCAGGCAGTAAATTTCCTAAGGGAAGACTGTTTAATCTGTCGGTACCTGAACATACCGCTATGCGTTTATATATCAAGGAGTCTCTGGAGAAAGGACATATTCGTCCGTCTTCTTCCCCTCTTGGTGCGGGATTCTTTTTTGTGGCAAAAAAGGACGGATCTTTGAGACCTTGTATTGATTATCGGCTTTTAAATAAGATCACTGTCAAATTTCAGTATCCTTTACCGCTGTTGTCTGACTTGTTTGCCCGGATTAAGGGTGCCAAGTGGTTCACCAAGATAGACCTTCGTGGTGCGTACAACCTTGTGCGCATTAAGCAAGGTGATGAATGGAAAACCGCATTCAATACGCCCGAAGGTCATTTTGAGTACTTGGTGATGCCTTTTGGTCTCTCCAATGCGCCTTCAGTTTTTCAGTCCTTTATGCATGACATTTTCCGGAAGTATCTGGATAAATTTTTGATTGTTTATCTGGATGATATTTTGTTTTTTTCTGATAATTGGGATTCGCATGTGGAGCAGGTCAGGTTGGTCTTTAAAATTTTGCGTGAAAATTCTTTGTTTGTCAAGGGCTCAAAGTGTCTCTTTGGTGTACAGAAGGTTCCCTTTTTGGGGTTCATTTTTTCCCCTTCTGCTGTGGAGATGGACCCAGTCAAGGTCCGAGCTATTCTTGATTGGACTCAGCCCTCGTCAGTTAAGAGTCTTCAGAAGTTCTTGGGCTTCGCTAACTTTTACCGTCGTTTTATCGCTAATTTTTCTAGCATTGTGAAACCTTTGACGGATATGACCAAGAAGGGCTCCGATGTAGCTAACTGGGCCCCTGCTGCCGTGGAGGCTTTCCAGGAGTTGAAACGCCGGTTTACTTCGGCGCCTGTTTTGTGCCAGCCTGACGTCTCACTTCCCTTTCAGGTTGAGGTGGATGCTTCGGAGATTGGGGCAGGGGCCGTTTTGTCGCAGAGAGGCCCTGGTTGCTCTGTTATGAAACCTTGTGACATTTTTCTCTAGGAAGTTTTCGCCTGCCGAGCGAAATTATGATGTGGGCAATCGGGAGTTGTTGGCCATGAAATGGGCATTTGAGGAGTGGCGTCATTGGCTCGAGGGTGCTAAGCATCGTGTGGTGGTCTTGACTGATCACAAAAATCTGATGTATCTCGAGTCTGCTAAACGCCTTAATCCGAGACAGGCCCGCTGGTCATTGTTTTTCTCCCGCTTTGATTTTGTTGTCTCGTATTTACCTGGTTCAAAGAATGTGAAGGCCGATGCTCTTTCTAGGAGCTTTGTGCCTGATGCTCCTGGAGTCGCTGATCTTGTTGGTATTCTTAAAGATGGAGTTATCTTGTCAGCTATTTCTCCGGATCTGCGACGTGTGTTGCAGAGATTTCAGGCTGATAGGCCTGAGTCTTGTCCACCTGACAGACTGTTTGTCCCGGATAAGTGGACCAGCAGAGTCATTTCCGAGGTTCATTCCTCGGTGTTGGCAGGTCACCCGGGAATTTTTGGCACCAGAGATCTGGTGGCCAGGTCCTTTTGGTGGCCTTCCTTGTCAAGGGATGTGCGGTCATTTGTGCAGTCCTGTGGGACTTGTGCTCGAGCTAAGCCTTGCTGTTCTCGTGCCAGCGGTTTGCTCTTGCCCTTGCCTGTCCCGAAGAGACCTTGGACACATATCTCCATGGATTTCATTTCTGATCTTCCGCTATCTCAGGGCATGTCCGTTATCTGGGTGATATGTGATCGCTTCTCCAAGATGGTCCATTTGGTTCCTTTGCCTAAGCTGCCTTCCTCTTCCGATCTGGTTCCTGTGTTTTTCCAGAACGTGGTTCGTTTGCACGGCATCCCTGAGAATATTGTGTCTGACAGAGGATCCCAGTTCGTTTCCAGGTTCTGGCGATCCTTTTGTAGTAGGATGGGCATTGATTTGTCGTTTTCGTCTGCTTTCCATCCTCAGACTAATGGACAGACGGAGCGAACCAATCAGACTTTGGAGGCTTATTTGAGGTGTTTTGTCTCTGCTGATCAGGACGATTGGGTGACATTCTTGCCGTTGGCTGAGTTTGCCCTTAATAATCGGGCTAGTTCCGCCACCTTGGTTTCACCTTTTTTCTGCAACTCTGGTTTCCATCCTCGCTTTTCTTCGGGTCATGTGGAGCCTTCTGACTGTCCTGGGGTGGATTCTGTGGTGGATAGGTTGCAGCAGATCTGGAATCATGTGGTGGACAACTTGAAGTTGTCACAGGAGAAGGCTCAGCGCTTTGCCAACCGCCGCCGCGGTGTGGGTCCCCGACTACGCGTTGGGGATTTGGTATGGCTTTCTTCCCGCTTTGTTCCTATGAAGGTCTCCTCTCCCAAATTTAAACCTCGTTTTATTGGGCCTTACAAGATATTGGAAATCCTTAATCCTGTATCTTTTCGTCTGGATCTTCCTGTGTCATTTCCTATTCACAATGTATTTCATAGGTCCTTGTTGCGGCGGTACATTGTGCCTGTAGTTCCTTCTGCTGAGCCTCCTGCTCCGGTGTTGGTTGAGGGCGAGTTGGAGTACGTGGTGGAGAAGATCTTGGATTCTCGCCTCTCCAGGCGGAGGCTTCAGTACCTGGTCAAGTGGAAGGGCTATGGTCAGGAGGATAATTCCTGGGTGGTCGCCTCTGATGTTCATGCGGCCGATTTAGTTCGTGCCTTTCATGCCGCTCATCCTGATCGCCCTGGTGGTCGTGGTGAGGGTTCGGTGACCCCTCACTAAGGGGGGGGTACTGTTGTGAATTTGCTTTTTGCTCCCTCTAGTGGTTACTAGTTTTTTGACTCTGGTTTTTCTGTCATTCCTTTTATCCGCACCTGGGTCGTTAGTTAGGGGTGTTGCTATTTAAGCTCCCTGGACCTTCAGTTCAATGCCTGGCAACGTAGTTATCAGAGCTAGTCTGCTGTGCTCTTGTCTACTGATCCTGGTTCCAGTTATATCAGCTAAGTCTGCCTTTTGCTTTTTGCTATTTGTTTTGGTTTTGTATTTTTGTCCAGCTTGTTCCAAAACTATATCCTGACCTTTGCTGGAAGCTCTAGGGGGGCTGGTGTTCTCCCCCCGGACCGTTAGACGGTTCGGGGGTTCTTGAATTTCCAGTGTGGATTTTGATAGGGTTTTTGTTGACCATATAAGTTACCTTTCTTTATTCTGCTATCAGTAAGCGGGCCTCTCTGTGCTAAACCTGGTTCATTTCTGTGTTTGTCATTTCCTCTTACCTCACCGTCATTATTTGTGGGGGGCTTCTATCCAGCTTTGGGGTCCCCTTCTCTGGAGGCAAGAAAGGTCTTTGTTTTCCTCTACTAGGGGTAGCTAGATTCTCCGGCTGGCGCGTGTCATCTAGAATCAACGTAGGAATGATCCCCGGCTACTTCTAGTGTTGGCGTTAGGAGTAGATATATGGTCAACCCAGTTACCACTGCCCTATGAGCTGGATTTTTGTATTCTGCAGACTTCCACGTTCCTCTGAGACCCTCGCCATTGGGGTCATAACAGGTTTGTACTGTTTGGGTACATCAGGGGCTCTGCAAATGCAACGTGACGCCTGCAGACCAATCCATTTAAGTCTGCATTCCAAATGGCGCTCCTTCCCTTCCGAGCTCTGTCATGCGCCCAAACAGTGGTTCCCCCCCACATAGGGGGTATCAGCGTACTCAGGACAAATTGGACAACAACTTTTAGGGTCCAATTTATCCTGATACCCTTGTGAAAATACAAAACTGGGGGCTAAATTTTATTTTTGTGAAAAAAAAAAATATATATATTTTCACGGCTCTGCGTTATAAATTGTAGTGAAACACTTGGGGGTTCAAAGTTCTCACAACACATCTAGATAAGTTCCTTGGGGGGTCTAGTTTCCAATATGGGGTCACTTGTGGGGGGTTTGTACTGTTTGGGTACATCAGGGGCTCTGCAAATGCAACGTGACGCCTGCAGACCAATCCATTTAAGTCTGCATTCCAAATGGCGCTCCTTCCCTTCCGAGCTCTGTCATGCGCCCAAACAGTGGTCCCCCCCCACAAATGGGGTATCAGCGTACTCCAGACAAATTGGACAACAACTTTTAGGGTCCAATTTATCCTGATACCCTTGTGAAAATACAAAACTGGGGGCTAAATTTTATTTTTGTGAAAAAAAAAAAATATATATTTTCACGGCTCTGCGTTATAAATTGTAGTGAAACACTTGGGGGTTCAAAGTTCTCACAACACATCTAGATAAGTTCCTTGGGGGGTCTAGTTTCCAATATGGGGTCACTTGTGGGGGGTTTGTACTGTTTGGGTACATCAGGGGCTCTGCAAATGCAACGTGACGCCTGCAGACCAATCCATTTAAGTCTGCATTCCAAATGGCGCTCCTTCCCTTCCGAGCTCTGTCATGCGCCCAAACAGTGGTCCCCCCCCACAAATGGGATATCAGCGTACTCCAGACAAATTGGACAACAACTTTTGGGGTCCAATTTATCCTGATACCCTTGTGAAAATACAAAACTGGGGGCTAAAAAATCATTTTTGTGAAAAAAAAAAAAAAAATTATTTTCACGGCTCTGCGTTATAAACTGTAGTGAAACACTTGGGGGTTCAAAGCTCTCAAAACACATCTAGATAAGTTCCTTAGGGGGTCTACTTTCCAAAATGGTGTCACTTGTGGGGGGGTTTAATGTTTAGGCACATCAGGGGCTCTCCAAACGCAACATGGCATCCCATCTTAATTCCAGTCAATTTTGCATTGAAAAGTAAAATAGCGCTTCTTCCCTTCTGAGCTCTGCTATGCGCCCAAACAATGGTTTACACCCACATATGGGGTATCGTCGTACTCAGGACAAATTGCACAACAACTTTTGTGGTCTAATTTCTTCTCTTACCCTTGGGGAAATAAAAAAATGGGGGTGAAAAGATCATTTTTGTGAAAAAATATGATTTTTTATTTTTACGGCTCTGCATTATAAACTTCTGTGAAGCACTTGTTGGGTCAAAGTGCTCAACACACATCTAGATAAGTTCCTTAAGGGGTCTACTTTCCAAAATGGTGTCACTCGTGGGGGGTTTCAATGTTTAGGCACATTAGGGGCTCTCCAAACGCAACATGGCGTCCCATCTCAATTCCAGTCAATTTTGCATTGAAAAGTCAAATGGCGCTCCTTCCCTTCTGAGCTCTGCCCTGCGCCCAAACAATGGTTTACACCCACATATGGGGTATCAGTGTACTCAGGACAAATTGCACAACAATTTTTGGGGTCCAATTTCTTCTCTTACCCTTGGGAAAATAAAAAATTGGGGGTGAAAAAATCATTTTTGTGAAAAAATATGATTTTTTATTTTTACGGCTCTGCATTATAAACTTCTGTAAAGCACTTGTTGGGTCAAAGTGCTCACCACACATCTAGATAAGTTCCTTAGGGGGTCTACTTTCCAAAATGGTGTCACTTGTTAGGGGTTTCAATGTTTAGGCACATCAAGGGCTCTCTAAATGCAACATGGCGTCCCATCTCAATTCCAGTCAATTTTGCATTGAAAAGTCAAATGGCGCTCCTTCCCTTCCGAGCTCTGCCCTGCGCCCAAACAATGGTTTACACCCACATATGGGGTATCAGCGTACTCAGGACAAATTGCACAACAATTTTTGGGGTCCAATTTCTTCTCTCACCCTTGGGAAAATAAAAAATTGGGGGTGAAAAGATCATTTTTGTGAAAAAATATGATTTTTTATTTTTACGGCTCTGCATTATAAACTTCTGTAAAGCACTTGTTGGGTCAAAGTGCTCACCACACATCTAGATAAGTTCCTTAGGGGGTCTACTTTCCAAAATGGTGTCACTTGTTAGGGGTTTCAATGTTTAGGCACATCAGGGGCTCTCCAAATGTAACATGGCGTCCCATCTCAATTCCAGTCAATTTTGCATTGAAAAGTCAAATGGCGCTCCTTTGCTTCCAAGCTCTGCCATGCGCCCAAACTGTGGTTTACCCCCACATATGGGGTATCAGCGTACTCAGGACAAATTGTACAACAACTTTTGGGGTCTATTTTCTCCTGTTACGCTTGGTAAAATAAAACAAATTGGAGCTGAAATAAATTTTGTGTGAAAAAAAGTTAAATGTTCATTTTTATTTAAACATTCCAAAAATTCCTGTGAAACACCTGAAGGGTTAATAAACTTCTTGAAAGTGGTTTTGAGTACCTTGAGGGGTGCAGTTTTTAGAATGGTGTCACACTTGGGTATTTTCTATCATATAGACCCGTCAAAATGACTTCAAATGAGATGTGGTCCCTAAAAAAAAATGGTGTTGTAAAAATGAGAAATTGCTGGTCAACTTTTAACCCTTATAACTCCGTCACAAAAAAAAATGTTTGTTCCAAAATTGTGCTGATGTAAAGTAGACATGTGGGAAATGTTATTTATTAAGTATTTTGTGTGACATATGTCTGTGATTTAAGGGCATAAAAATTCAAAGTTGGAAAATTGTGAAATTTTCAAAATTTTCGCCAAATATTCATTTTTTTCACAAATAAACGCAAGTTATATCGAAGAAATTTTACCACTAACATGAAGTACAATATGTCACGAGAAAACAATGTCAGAATCGCCAAGATCCGTTGAAGCGTTCCAGAGTTATAACCTCATAAAGGGACAGTGGTCAGAATTGTAAAAATTGGCCTGGTCATTAACGTGCAAACCACCCTCGGGGCTTAAGGGGTTAAGTACCAAATTGGCTCTGTCACTAAGGGGTTAAATTGATTTTGTTTTCTCTCCTTTATTTTAGCTTGAAAACATTCAATATTAGTTTGTAATAATGATACTCCCCTAAAAGAACAGTATGGGGCTTGGTGTTGAGAACATCATTCAACAAAAGGACAAACCACTCACCTGACTTGAAACGTCTGGATCCCAGTGAAAAATCTGTAATGGAGAAACATAGAGACATGCAATCTGGGCAATGAACTTGCTGCCCCTCAATGACTTCATTGCCACCTCTCCTTCTGTTACTTCCGCCATAGCGACAAGTCAATGTTGTCTCACAGAGGAAGCAGACACTGCAGCGAAGAGGAAAAGTAAACATGTATAGTTGAACAAACAGGATTAAATATGTAATCATTGTTCATGTAGGAATGCACGGACCGCCACATTATGGGTGTCAGGTCCAAGCATTCTCCAAGAATGTGAGAAATGGGACAGGAATGGAAACAACACAGGGGGCAGGAATGGAAACAACACAAGGGGCAGGAATAGAAACACAGGGGCAGAATGTGAGATACGGGGCAGGAATCTAAACAACACAGGGGGCAGAATTTGACACATGGGGCAGGAATGGAAACAACACAGGGGGCAGGAATGGAAACAACACAGGGGCAAAATGTGAGACACGGGCAGGAATGGAAACAACACGGGAGGCAGGAATGGAATGTCAATAACACAAGGGGCTGAATGTGAGGCACGGGGCAGGGATGGAAACAACAAAGGGGGCATAATGTAATGCACGGGGCAGGAATGGAAACAACAGAGGGGGCAGAATGTGAGACACGGGTCAGGAATGGAAACAACACAGGGGGCAGGAATGGAAACAACACAGGGGGCAAAATGTGAGGCACAGGGCAGGAATGGAAACAACACAGGGGGCAGGAATGGAATGTCAACAACACAAGGGGCAGAATGTGAGGCACGGGGCAGGAATGGAAACAACACAGGGGGCAGAAATGGAAACAACACAAGGGGCAGGAATGGAAACAACACAGGGGCAGAATGTGAGACACAGGGGCAGGAATGGAAACAACACAGGGGGCAGGAATGGAAATAACACAAGGGGCAGAATGTAAGACACAGGGGCAGGAATGGAAACAACACAGGGGGCAGGAATGGAAACAACACAAGGGGCAGAATGTGAGACACAGGGACAGGAATGGAAAGAACACAGGGGGCAGGAATGGAAATACAAGGGACAGGAATGGAAACAACACAGGGGCAGGAATGGAAACAACACAAGGGGCAGCAATGGAAACAACACAAGGGGCAGGAATGGAAGCAACACGGGGCAGGAATGGAAACAAAACAAGGGGCAGGAGTGGAAAAAACACAGGGGGCAGAATGTGTGACACGGGGCAGAATGTGTGACACGGGGTAGAATGTGAGACACGGGGGCAGGATGTGAGACACAGGGGGCAGAATGTGAGACACGGGGCAGGATGTGAGACACAGGGGGGGCAGAATGTAAGACACAGGGGGCAGGATGTGAGACACGGGGCAGGCTGGGAGACACAGGGCAGGATGGAGACAAATGGGTCAGGAATATGGGGCAGGAAGGAGACAGACGGGGCAGAAATATGGGGCAGAATGGAGACCGATGGGCAGGATGGAGACAGATGGGGCAGGATCATAGTGCAGGATGGAGACACATGGTACATGATCATGGGGCAGGATGGATACGATGGAGACAGATGGGGCGGCAGGATCATGGGACAGATGAGGTGGCAGGATCATGGGACAGATGGGGCAGGATGGGGAGATCATATGGGGGCAGAAAAGATACTCATGAGGGCAGGATGTGAAAACATATGGCTGGAGCCAGGAATGAGATACACGGGGCCAGGATGGGGGATATTGTTACCATAGGGGCTAATTAAGGGATGTTATTACTGCAGTTATGTATTTATTTTATTTTTTGAGGATACTGTTTTAAATGGGGGGGCGGTCCTGTTACTGTGCAGAGCGACACTATGTCACCATTTTTTCTTCATCTGGTGTAGTGTAGAAGATGGGAAAAAATTAAGCAATGTGTTCTGCAAGCGGAGCTCTAGATATCTGTGTTATTTCCTGCAGAGACGAGTACTGGCTGGAAGACGTAATGGTGGTCTGTGCTGATGAAGATGGAAAGCGAGGCTGAAGGACTTCATCTAGAGCCGTCACTGGTGAGTCAGTGTGTTACCTGTGCACAGACACTGCACACTAAGTACAGATCTCCTGTGCATAATGGCACTTATGGTGATAGTATTGTGTTTTTTTTTATTAATGATCAGTATTGCAGTATTCAGTCACTATGTGGCGGTACTATGTGATCTGGACAATGTGTGGTGGTACTTGTCCCTTGTATGTGCTATTATTCGGTCACTGTGGTGGTAATATGTGATCTGGACATGATGTGGTGGCATTTGTTCCTTGTATGTGGTATTATAGGTCACTATATGGTGGTAATATGGTGTCTGGTCATGGTGCGGTGGTATTTGTCCCTTGTATGTGATATTATTGGTCATTTTAAAAATTGAAAAATAAATATAAATATACTGAAATTGTATTGCATATTTTAACAAATTTTTAATAGGTTAGCGTAGAGTAGGGCCCGGCCCAAAGAGTCTACCTTGTCGTGGTGGCAGATTAGAAAAATCTTTTGGCCAAAACAAAAGCTGCTGGCTATACTGGCTATATGTGTGATCTGGTGATGGGAACTGTTAACCTGTGATTGGTGAGAAGTGGAGTTTTTCCAAGAGAGAGCGGGACTTTGAACAGTTCAAGGGGTGGAGGCGCAGCTGGGGTGGAGCCTGGGCGGACTCTCAATGAGGCCCCGAGAATGTTGCTAGTATGGGGTCCCGAAATTCCTAGTGACAGCCCTGGACCCAGGTCCTGTGAATTTATTCACTCATTTGTAACTCTAACATACTGTATGCCCATATTACGGACATCTGAAACCAAACAAATGTAATTCTTTATATATAGTATAATAGAAAATTTCTGTCCAAAAATTGTATACAACTCCTAGTATACAGTTTACAGGCTCAAACTGTATAATTTACATTGGTAAATCATATAATGATTATATTTAATTTCATTTTCTGGTACTGGACCATAATAATGTATTCTTAAGATTCATTTACAATTAAAGATTATCGCGAACAAATGTTCACAAGAGCACTCGTTTCACAATAAACTTTCAATGTGAACAAACTGCTGAGCAACAGCACAAAAAGCCTTTGATCTCAGCAGTGCTTGATCCTGAGTAAATAGGACTTGCAGTGCCGAGAACAATGCCTATACACATTGAGTGATCTATTACAGATTGTCCAGTGCTATCATTTACCACAGTCTGCCTGTGTAAACAGGTACGCCCATCGATTGGCAAATGTTTACTGAACAGTGGTTGTTTAATGGTTTAATGACACCCACCGGTTGATGTAATGGGACCTTTTTAAACAATCTGAGAATTGCTAAAATAAACTTCTAGTATAAACAAGTATTGTCACCGGCGCTCTACACTTATGCCTATGGCGTCTATATGAATGCCTATTGCAATAACCCAGCTGCTGGTAGCCTCAGAACATGTGCCAATTCTGTAAGGAACAAATATATACTAATAACTGGTACCGCGCTTAGGTTATAAAGGTGGCCTATGCCTGGTCATGGGGGTACAATCAACCTGGATATGCTGGTAAGTGTACCTCCCCCTACAAACAACAGTGCACTGAAAGTGCTACTAAAGGCCAACAATACGACCTGTAAGTACTGTATCACACACCCTACATCTGCCAATGCCGTGTGTCCGGATGGATCCAACCAAGACACATGTGACGGCCAAAAGACACAAATTGACGGGAATCCCTTACCATGTGCTGTAACTGTTTGCACGCTCCGCTGTTCCTGGTAGGTGTCCCTGGGGATGTGTGATATTCCGCGAGTGCTGCGGTGGGTGCGGCGGGAATGTGATCTTGCAAGCGGTAGCCGAGGAGTGGGGCCCACAGGAGTGCGGACAGACGGGGCTGAGATAGGATGCCGCTGCTGAGTGCAGAGCCAGGTAACGTCCCGGCCGGAGGCGTTCCTGGTTGCACTAGGAAGTAAAGATGGCCGACGCTGACAAGCAGCGTGTGACGTCACAGGCCTATGGAGCCTCACTGGGACCAAAAAGACAAACCGACGCGTTTCAAAGGGTGAACGCCCTTCTTCATCAGGGTTGAAGTCCCTAAGGAGAGCTCCTGTTCTATATATACCTCTACCAGCCCTATATGTCCGCCCACTGCAATGAACTGCCCACCTCAGTCAAACTAATGACCGGTAGCACAAAATAACACCACATTAGTATATCATACTACCCATATATGCATAATCCTGGGCTGTCAGATATTAATCCTTATTGGAGATGTTTTCTTACATAAAATCACGAATGCCCCCAAAAAATATTATATGCAAAGGAAAAAACTTTTTATATAGATATAAATATGAATAAAAGATGTTTAAAAATATAACTTTATTATTAAAACCTGTTAAAATATGCTAAAATACCCTAACAAAACTACAAAAGCTTAAAAAAGTTTAAAAAAGCTTGAAAAATGTAAATATCACGGCCTGACCTCATAGTATAAAAAGTACTAAACGATTTATGAGTATAGGACATATATAGGTCTGTACGCGTGGTTCCAATTTTGCGCACCCCTATCTCCATCATATGTGCGTGCAACTGCATAGAAATTGTATAAAACATTTAGCAGTATATCCTATCTTATCCTCCCTGAAAGGGGCTACCACCCATCGTCATATTTGAAACCTCAAAAAAATTTTTATAACTATATGACACATATAATGTTCCACCTATCCCATTAGAATGCATATAATTCAAAGTCATGGTTTAGGCCCCTAGGGGTAAGGCAGTCTAGTCTGAATATCCATTCCGACTCCACCTTAGACATCTGTTTCAGGAAGTTTCCCCCCCTCAGATTTTGTCGTACTTTTTGTATTCCACAAAATTGTACATCCTTCGTATTCCCATTATGCACCTCTTTAAAATGGCGGGATAGGGGATGGCCCAGGAATCCCTTATGAATGTTTCTTAGGTGCTCCTTAATACGTACCATTAGTTTTCTCTTTGTTCTGCCCACATACAGTTTCCTGCAAGGACATCGAATCAAATAAATGATTCCCGTGGAGTGACATGTGATTTTATCTCGAATATTGAATGTCTCTGTACCGGCGGAGTCTCTGAATATGGTTTGACAACTGCTTTTAGTGCCTGTGTGGATACAACAATAGCACCTCCCACATGGCATGAAACCCCCGTTGGATTTAGATTTCTGACTGCCCAGCGGGCCCTGATCACTATGGGCCAATTTGGCTGTGGGAGCTAGCAGATTGTTCAACGTCTGAGCTTTTCTATACACAAACCTCGGGTATAAAGGTAGATGTTCCCCTATGATCCTGTCCCTCTGCAGGGTTGCCCAATGTTTGCAGACAATCCCCTGGAACTGCTTGTATCCTGCATGAAACTGCGTTATGATGGGCAGTTGTTTGATCTGTTCAGGAATAGATGCCATTCCTTGGGGATCGGAACTAGGTTTCTTTACCAAGGTGCTCCTGGGTATGGCCCTTACTTCATTAGCTGCCTGTTCAACTAATGGCAGAGGGTAACCTTTCTCCAGGAATTGTTGTGTAAGGTGCTCAGATTCTTGATCATAATCCTCCATGTTAGTGCAATTGCGTCGAATCCTGGTAAATTGTCCCTTCGGAATGTTTGTAAGCCACACCGGGAGGTGGCAGCTGCTGGTGTGGATAAAACTATTCGAGTCCACCTCCTTCCGATAACATTTTGTGTGGAGGTGGCCCTCTTCAATAAAATAGTCAAATCCAGGAAATTGATGGTACTGCTACTTACAGTGGGTGTGAACTGCAGGCCAAAATTGTTGGTATTCAGGCCACAAATGAACGAGTCCAGGTCCACCCTGGACCCCTCCCAAATAAGTATGACGTCATCTATAAATCGGCGCCACAATACCACCCCTGTGCGCAGCTGACCTTTGTCATAGATGGCTGACTCCTCCCACTTGGCTACATATAGGTTGGCAAACGAGGGGGCAAAACGCGTCCCCATAGCCGTGCCCCATTGTTGTAGGAAGAAACGGCCCTCATACATGAAATAATTGTGTTCGGCAATGAACATAATGCACTCCTGTATAAATTCAATTTGGGTTGTAGAATATGTGCCTAACTTATGGAGGAAATATCCAGACGCCTGGCAACCCAACTCCTGATTAATGACAGTGTATAAAGATTTAATATCCAAAGTTACTAGGAAGTAACTAGGGTTCCACTTTAGCGTTTCCAAAATCTCCAGAGTCATACTTGCCGAACACAATTATTTCATGTATGAGGGCCGTTTCTTCCTACAACAATGGGGCACGGCTATGGGGACGCGTTTTGCCCCCTCGTTTGCCAACCTATATGTAGCCAAGTGGGAGGAGTCAGCCATCTATGACAAAGGTCAGCTGCGCACAGGGGTGGTATTGTGGCGCCGATTTATAGATGACGTCATACTTATTTGGGAGGGGTCCAGGGTGGACCTGGACTCGTTCATTTATGGCCTGAATACCAACAATTTTGGCCTGGAGTTCACACCCACTGTAAGTAGCAGTACCATCAATTTCCTGGATTTGACTATTTTTATTGAAGAGGGCCACCTCCACACAAAATGTTATCGGAAGGAGGTGGACTCGAATAGTTTTATCCACACCAGCAGCTGCCACCTCCCGGTGTGGCTTACAAACATTCCGAAGGGACAATTTACCAGGATTCGACGCAATTGCACTAACAAGGAGGATTATGATCAAGAATCTGAGCACCTTACACAACAATTCCTGGAGAAAGGTTACCCTCTGCCATTAGTTGAACAGGCAGCTAATGAAGTAAGGGCCACACCCAGGAGCACCTTGGTAAAGAAACCTAGTTCCGATCCCCAAGGAACGGCATCTATTCCTGAACAGATCAAACAACTGCCCATCATAACGCAGTTTCATACAGGATACAAGCAGTTCCAGGGGATTGTCCGCAAACATTGGGCAACCCTGCAGAGGGACAGGATCATAGGGGAACATCTACCTTTATACCCGAGGTTTGTGTATAGAAAAGCTCAGACGTTGAACAATCTGCTAGCTCCCACAGCCAAATTGGCCCATAGTGATCAGGGCCCGCTGGGCAGTCAGAAATCTAAATCCAACGGGGGTTTCATGCCATGTGGGAGGTGCTATTGTTGTATCCACACAGGCACTAAAAGCAGTTGTCAAACCATATTCAGAGACTCCGCCGGTACGGAGACATTCAATATTCGAGATAAAATCACATGTCACTCCACGGGAATCATTTATTTGATTCGATGTCCTTGCAGGAAACTGTATGTGGGCAGAACAAAGAGAAAACTAATGGTACGTATTAAGGAGCACCTAAGAAACATTCATAAGGGATTCCTGGGCCATCCCCTATCCCGCCATTTTAAAGAGGTGCATAATGGGAATATGGAGGATGTACAATTTTGTGGAATACAAAAAGTACGACAAAATCTGAGGGGGGGAAACTTCCTGAAACAGATGTCTAAGGTGGAGTCGGAATGGATATTCAGACTAGACTGCCTTACCCCTAGGGGCCTAAACCATGACTTTGAATTATATGCATTCTAATGGGATAGGTGGAACATTATATGTGTCATATAGTTATAAAAAATTTTTTGAGGTTTCAAATATGACGATGGGTGGTAGCCCCTTTCAGGGAGGATAAGATAGGATATACTGCTAAATGTTTTATACAATTGCAGCGCCCCAGAGTCCTGGTCGTTGCAGTGCTGTGGCTTCGCCGCTAAGGGGAGCCATGGTACGTTCGATGGCACCGAAGGAGTTCCTCCAATCAGGTATCACAGACACCAATATGTTTCACAGCTGAGCCTCCGGGGGGAGCTAAGGGTGCTATTCATTAGGCCACTCCCCACCATAGTGGGTAAACTGGGGGTCAGGCAGGAAGTTAGTCAGAACGCTGACGGGATTGAACGGAGCAACACCCTGTGGCAGGGGGTGTTGTGAAGGGAGAGACTGTAGGGTCTCTGCCAGTCGTGGGATCCTGGCAGAGGCTTGGCATTGAAAGAACGTAACGGGTCCGCGCAGGCTCCTGGAAGCGGCGGGACTCAAGAAAGGACTAGAAGCGAGATAGATTGTGCTGAGTGAGAAACGAGATCAAGCAGAAGGAGAATACCAGCAGGGGTTTTGTTGAAAGAGGCAGCACTCTGCTGAGGCGCAATACCGGTGGCCGGAACGCCGAGGGAGTGGATTAGAATACAGCTTCAAGCCATACTCCAAACAGCGGCAGGACAGTCGGTCTCAGGCGGGCTGTCTACCACATATCACCTATGAAGTCTTGGGGGGCAATTGCGGGAGAGGGGCGACTCTAGGGTCCCGGAAGAACTCCAGGCCTACCTGACAAACGGGTGCCATTCCAACCTGAATACAGGGAAGGGGTGGATTACAGAGGAACATCAAATCGAGTTGTGAGGGAACTTAAGAAACAGACACAACTGTTGTGGGGTTACTTTCCGTGAGCACAGCAGGGAAGGACTACAACACATAGCGCTAGAAGGAAGGCACAGATTTCCACCTGAGAGGAGAACTCTGGAGGTGCCATTGGACCGGCCGGACTTGCGTAGCCTGGTGAACCGTGTTCTGGACTGAGGACTCAGAGATCTCCAGTAAAGAGGTAAAGAGACTGCAACCTGGTGTCCTCGTTATTTACCGCGACTTACACCCCACAACCGCACCGCTCCATCGCTACCATTACTACCACCTATTACACCGGACGTCCCCCACTGACGGACAGGGCCACGGACCGGGTCTAGCCACCGTGACAACCCCGAGACTGAGAACTAGAGGCCCGGCTCCGGGTACCCCTCGGCCCTGCGGCGGTGTGGGGGCGCGCCGCAGACTTGGCGTCACGAACAGGATCTACTTAAGCCTGAAGAATCAGGTCATGTGTGCCTAGAGACTGTGATTTGTTGTGCTTGGACTGTACTTTATTACAAAGACTGTGCTGCGCCAGTTGCCGCCAAAATCCGCCGCCATTGCAACGCTGAGGAGAGCGCAGGAAGAGAAGAGGGGCGTGGAGTGGGCGTAGACGAGCTGGAGAGCGCGAAGAATAATGGCCGCCCAGTCTAAATATTTCTGTGCAGTGAGGACGTGTCCGTCAGCAGCAGAGATCCGCCTCCTAATCCTTAATGGGGGGCGGAGGCAGAGAAAACGAAACTGCTCACGCAGGAGAGAGCGGGAAAAAGACCAGGAAGCGACCCACGTGGAGGACGCTATGGCCAGCAGCTCCGAACCCGACAGCGGGGTTGAAGTGGAAGTCTCCCCTGACTACCCGGATGAGCCCAGCAGCCTGTCCTCCGTGGATAACACCAAATTCCTGAGAGCCGAGATGGAGGATTTATATAACCAGCTCCTCCAACTACATGTAAGAGTCCAGGCCCCGCATCAGGTGGGACCGGCAGTGGATTCCCGGACATCGGAAGAACCAGCGGGACCTGTTGCGGAAAGTGGAATCGTACCAGTGGGTGAGTCCGCCGATCCTGCCCCACCAGCAGAGGGTGTGTTAGTGGGTCCCGTAGCAGCACCACCTCTCCCGGGGACCCATAGACTTCAGCGCCTGTTACCATGGGAGGAAGCCACGGGCATGGAACACCGTATGCGAGCCCCAATCACCCCTACTCCCTTGCCGTGTGAGGTCAGCGCGGAGCGCACGGTGTGCCGCTGGGTGAACCCTGGATCCAATCTCATGGGGTTCCCCGGGGTGGAGACCCAGAAGGGAGAAATGGTACAGGCCCTAAGCTGGGAAGAATACCAGATCCAGCTAGAACAGCGGTGGCGAGAGGAAGAGGAAACACATCAGGCTAAACGGGAGGCCTACCATCAAAAAGATTTGGCGGTCAAGGACCGGGCCCGTAAGGACCCCACCACTCACCAGGCCCCGCGCAGGCAGGGCATCATCACCGTCTTTAAACTCCAAGGAGGCTGGGGCTTCATTAAAGAACCGGGGCTATACGCGGAGGTCTTTGTTAACCGACGGGATGTCGAGTCACACCTTAGAGAGGGTCACCCCGATCGAGACCTCTATCCGGGAGACAGTGTTACCTACACCCGGCATCTTGGGGAAAAGGGGTGGTTCGCTCTGAACGTCTACAAGAAAGAGAAACCAGCCCCTGTGGCCAAAGTGCCGCCGTGTGACCGATCTGTAACCACCCTGGTCGGCCCCACCTGCCTGACCACAGAACTTGCGATCTGCCACCCGATCGCCGCCACCACCGTCGTGCCTAAGGAGGTGCCCCTTCGAGTGACCGATGTTCCGGATGTACCAGCACAGAGAGAAGTGGGGACACAGACCTTGATCGCCGCGCACGACCTGGTCGTGCAACAGACCCGAACCCATGGGGTGTATCTGGCAGCGGGAGTGGACCTGAAACCTGAATTGCAGGGGTCCGCCCGCCAGGTGGCGCCTCATGGAAACTTCTGAAAGAAGAGTAAGATTTCGCTTTGTGAAAATGTAAATAGTTACTGTTTGTTCTTTTAAGTTGCTGCTAAACCTGTCCAGGGTTAATGGATCCCTTTGTTGACCCGGGATCCCCTTTGTTTGTTTTTCTTTTTCTTGAAGTTTTTGCACCAAGTTACACAAACTGCAGAAATCATGGACTGTGCATGATTCGAACTTTCTTTTGTAAATAGTTTGCACCTTCTTAAAGGTGCTCCCTACTGGTTTTAGCCAAAGACACTTTGCGAAGATATTTGCCCTATTGGTTTGAGCCAAAGACACTTTGTGAAGATACCTTTCCTACCGGTTCTAGTTAAAGACACTTTGCGAAGATACCATACCGGAACCTTTGCGTGGGCTGGTAGGCTGAGAAGACGAGCTACCTCAGAAAGACTTGGTCCCCTCTTAAAGGGGATGTGTGAAATTGAACTTGAGAAAGATACTGTTGCAGAACAGTAATGTGATAATGAAGCTTGAAAAAGAAATGTAACTGTTTTACATGCTAAGTTATATGTGTTGAATTTGTTGAAATGTGAAATCTAAATAATGTTTTGCAGAAAGAAAAGATGCAGAGAGCCCGTAGGGGTAGAGATAGAGATCTGCATAGCTGAAAGTAAGGAAGTAATGATGAAGGTGAGGATAGAAGGTCAACCCTGCGTCCCCATAGAAAGTTACTTTGTTACTAAGGACAGAAGGCGAACCCGTAGGGGTTAGAGAGTGAGTCCTTAAAGGAGCCGAGTAGAGCGGGCTCAGAGTTCTTTAAACGAAAGGAATGTTATGTCTATACTATGTATAGTAGCGAAAGGCAGTAGGCCCTGGCTGAACGGGGCGGTCCTGTAAAAGAAAGGAGAGGCAGTAGGTCTGGTGCCATAGGGACAGGCGGTCCTGCAGGTTCAAAGTAGGAGAATGTGAAGTTACCTTACCCTGTAATGTGATTATAGGAAGGCCTTTGGTAAACTAAGAGTGTATGTTTCTTAAAGGCAATGTTAATTTATTGTTCCAGAATTTGCACTAAGTAGAATACCCGGTTGGGTAACAGGAGTTATGCATAGCCTGTAATTTATAATGTTGACCATGTTTGTAACGTTAAAAGTGTCCTCACCTCCCATAAAGGGAAGCCTGTTCAAGTATACTTATCGTTTTGCACTCAACAAAATTGTATGTCTTTTTGCTAATCTGTATTGTTGTTTTTCTTCCCAGTCCCGGAGTACTGTGTTTAACCAGGGGGGAGTGCAGCGCCCCAGAGTCCTGGTCGTTGCAGTGCTGTGGCTTCGCCGCTAAGGGGAGCCATGGTACGTTCGATGGCACCGAAGGAGTTCCTCCAATCAGGTATCACAGACACCAATATGTTTCACAGCTGGGCCTCCGGGGGGAGCTAAGGGTGCTATTCATTAGGCCACTCCCCACCATAGTGGGTAAACTGGGGGTCAGGCAGGAAGTTAGTCAGAACGCTGACGGGATTGAACGGAGCAACACCCTGTGGCAGGGGGTGTTGTGAAGGGAGAGACTGTAGGGTCTCTGCCAGGGGTGGGATCCTGGCAGAGGCTCGGCATTGAAAGAACGTAACGGGTCCGCGCAGGCTCCTGGAAGCGGCGGGACTCAAGAAAGGACTAGAAGCGAGATAGATTGTGCTGAGTGAGAAACGAGATCAAGCAGAAGGAGAATACCAGCAGGGGTTTTGTTGAAAGAGGCAGCACTCTGCTGAGGCGCAATACCGGTGGCCGGAACGCCGAGGGAGTGGATTAGAATACAGCTTCAAGCCATACTCCAAACAGCGGCAGGACAGTCGGTCTCAGGCGGGCTGTCTACCACATATCACCTATGAAGTCTTGGGGGGCAATTGCGGGAGAGGGGCGACTCTAGGGTCCCAGAAGAACTCCAGGCCTACCTGACAAACGGGTGCCATTCCAACCTGAATACAGGGAAGGGGTGGATTACAGAGGAACATCAAATCGAGTTGTGAGGGAACTTAAGAAACAGACACAACCGTTGTGGGGTTACTTTCCGTGAGCACAGCAGGGAAGGACTACAACACATAGCGCTAGAAGGAAGGCACAGATTTCCACCTGAGAGGAGAACTCTGGAGGTGCCATTGGACCGGCCGGACTTGCGTAGCCTGGTGAACCGTGTTCTGGACTGAGGACTCAGAGATCTCCAGTAAAGAGGTAAAGAGACTGCAACCTGGTGTCCTCGTTATTTACCGTGACTTACACCCCACAACCGCACCGCTCCATCGCTACCATTACTACCACCTATTACACCGGACGTCCCCCACTGACAGACAGGGCCACGGACCGGGTCTAGCCACCGTGACAACCCCGAGACTGAGAACTAGAGGCCCGGCTCCGGGTACCCCTCGGCCCTGCGGCGGTGTGGGGGCGCGCCGCAGACTTGGCGTCACGAACAGGATCTACTTAAGCCTGAAGAATCAGGTCATGTGTGCCTAGAGACTGTGATTTGTTGTGCTTGGACTGTACTTTATTACAAAGACTGTGCTGCGCCAGTTGCCGCCAAAATCCGCCGCCATTGCAACGCTGAGGAGAGCGCAGGAAGAGAAGAGGGGCGTGGAGTGGGCGTAGACGAGCTGGAGAGCGCGAAGAATAATGGCCGCCCAGTCTAAATATTTCTGTGCAGTGAGGACGTGTCCGTCAGCAGCAGAGATCCGCCTCCTAATCCTTAATGGGGGGCGGAGGCAGAGAAAACGAAACTGCTCACGCAGGAGAGAGCGGGAAAAAGACCAGGAAGCGACCCACGTGGAGGACACTATGGCCAGCAGCTCCGAACCCGACAGCGGGGTTGAAGTGGAAGTCTCCCCTGACTACCCGGATGAGCCCAGCAGCCTGTCCTCCGTGGATAACACCAAATTCCTGAGAGCCGAGATGGAGGATTTATATAACCAGCTCCTCCAACTACATGTAAGAGTCCAGGCCCCGCATCAGGTGGGACCGGCAGTGGATTCCCGGACATCGGAAGAACCAGCGGGACCTGTTGCGGAAAGTGGAATCGTACCAGTGGGTGAGTCCGCCGATCCTGCCCCACCAGCAGAGGGTGTGTTAGTGGGTCCCGTAGCAGCACCACCTCTCCCGGGGACCCATAGACTTCAGCGCCTGTTACCATGGGAGGAAGCCACGGGCATGGAACACCGTATGCGAGCCCCAATCACCCCTACTCCCTTGCCGTGTGAGGTCAGCGCGGAGCGCACGGTGTGCCGCTGGGTGAACCCTGGATCCAATCTCATGGGGTTCCCCGGGGTGGAGACCCAGAAGGGAGAAATGGTACAGGCCCTAAGCTGGGAAGAATACCAGATCCAGCTAGAACAGCGGTGGCGAGAGGAAGAGGAAACACATCAGGCTAAACGGGAGGCCTACCATCAAAAAGATTTGGCGGTCAAGGACCGGGCCCGTAAGGACCCCACCACTCACCAGGCCCCGCGCAGGCAGGGCATCATCACCGTCTTTAAACTCCAAGGAGGCTGGGGCTTCATTAAAGAACCGGGGCTATACGCGGAGGTCTTTGTTAACCGACGGGATGTCGAGTCACACCTTAGAGAGGGTCACCCCGATCGAGACCTCTATCCGGGAGACAGTGTTACCTACACCCGGCATCTTGGGGAAAAGGGGTGGTTCGCTCTGAACGTCTACAAGAAAGAGAAACCAGCCCCTGTGGCCAAAGTGCCGCCGTGTGACCGATCTGTAACCACCCTGGTCGGCCCCACCTGCCTGACCACAGAACTTGCGATCTGCCACCCGATCGCCGCCACCACCGTCGTGCCTAAGGAGGTGCCCCTTCGAGTGACCGATGTTCCAGATGTACCAGCACAGAGAGAAGTGGGGACACAGACCTTGATCGCCGCGCACGACCTGGTCGTGCAACAGACCCGAACCCATGGGGTGTATCTGGCAGCGGGAGTGGACCTGAAACCTGAATTGCAGGGGTCCGCCCGCCAGGTGGCGCCTCATGGAAACTTCTGAAAGAAGAGTAAGATTTCGCTTTGTGAAAATGTAAATAGTTACTGTTTGTTCTTTTAAGTTGCTGCTAAACCTGTCCAGGGTTAATGGATCCCTTTGTTGACCCGGGATCCCCTTTGTTTGTTTTTCTTTTTCTTGAAGTTTTTGCACCAAGTTACACAAACTGCAGAAATCATGGACTGTGCATGATTCGAACTTTCTTTTGTAAATAGTTTGCACCTTCTTAAAGGTGCTCCCTACTGGTTTTAGCCAAAGACACTTTGCGAAGATATTTGCCCTATTGGTTTGAGCCAAAGACACTTTGTGAAGATACCTTTCCTACCGGTTCTAGTTAAAGACACTTTGCGAAGATACCATACCGGAACCTTTGCGTGGGCTGGTAGGCTGAGAAGACGAGCTACCTCAGAAAGACTTGGTCCCCTCTTAAAGGGGATGTGTGAAATTGAACTTGAGAAAGATACTGTTGCAGAACAGTAATGTGATAATGAAGCTTGAAAAAGAAATGTAACTGTTTTACATGCTAAGTTATATGTGTTGAATTTGTTGAAATGTGAAATCTAAATAATGTTTTGCAGAAAGAAAAGATGCAGAGAGCCCGTAGGGGTAGAGATAGAGATCTGCATAGCTGAAAGTAAGGAAGTAATGATGAAGGTGAGGATAGAAGGTCAACCCTGCGTCCCCATAGAAAGTTACTTTGTTACTAAGGACAGAAGGCGAACCCGTAGGGGTTAGAGAGTGAGTCCTTAAAGGAGCCGAGTAGAGCGGGCTCAGAGTTCTTTAAACGAAAGGAATGTTATGTCTATACTATGTATAGTAGCGAAAGGCAGTAGGCCCTGGCTGAACGGGGCGGTCCTGTAAAAGAAAGGAGAGGCAGTAGGTCTGGTGCCATAGGGACAGGCGGTCCTGCAGGTTCAAAGTAGGAGAATGTGAAGTTACCTTACCCTGTAATGTGATTATAGGAAGGCCTTTGGTAAACTAAGAGTGTATGTTTCTTAAAGGCAATGTTAATTTATTGTTCCAGAATTTGCACTAAGTAGAATACCCGGTTGGGTAACAGGAGTTATGCATAGCCTGTAATTTATAATGTTGACCATGTTTGTAACGTTAAAAGTGTCCTCACCTCCCATAAAGGGAAGCCTGTTCAAGTATACTTATCGTTTTGCACTCAACAAAATTGTATGTCTTTTTGCTAATCTGTATTGTTGTTTTTCTTCCCAGTCCCGGAGTACTGTGTTTAACCAGGGGGGAGTGCAGCGCCCCAGAGTCCTGGTCGTTGCAGTGCTGTGGCTTCGCCGCTAAGGGGAGCCATGGTACGTTCGATGGCACCGAAGGAGTTCCTCCAATCAGGTATCACAGACACCAATATGTTTCACAGCTGGGCCTCCGGGGGGAGCTAAGGGTGCTATTCATTAGGCCACTCCCCACCATAGTGGGTAAACTGGGGGTCAGGCAGGAAGTTAGTCAGAACGCTGACGGGATTGAACGGAGCAACACCCTGTGGCAGGGGGTGTTGTGAAGGGAGAGACTGTAGGGTCTCTGCCAGGGGTGGGATCCTGGCAGAGGCTCGGCATTGAAAGAACGTAACGGGTCCGCGCAGGCTCCTGGAAGCGGCGGGACTCAAGAAAGGACTAGAAGCGAGATAGATTGTGCTGAGTGAGAAACGAGATCAAGCAGAAGGAGAATACCAGCAGGGGTTTTGTTGAAAGAGGCAGCACTCTGCTGAGGCGCAATACCGGTGGCCGGAACGCCGAGGGAGTGGATTAGAATACAGCTTCAAGCCATACTCCAAACAGCGGCAGGACAGTCGGTCTCAGGCGGGCTGTCTACCACATATCACCTATGAAGTCTTGGGGGGCAATTGCGGGAGAGGGGCGACTCTAGGGTCCCGGAAGAACTCCAGGCCTACCTGACAAACGGGTGCCATTCCAACCTGAATACAGGGAAGGGGTGGATTACAGAGGAACATCAAATCGAGTTGTGAGGGAACTTAAGAAACAGACACAACCGTTGTGGGGTTACTTTCCGTGAGCACAGCAGGGAAGGACTACAACACATAGCGCTAGAAGGAAGGCACAGATTTCCACCTGAGAGGAGAACTCTGGAGGTGCCATTGGACCGGCCGGACTTGCGTAGCCTGGTGAACCGTGTTCTGGACTGAGGACTCAGAGATCTCCAGTAAAGAGGTAAAGAGACTGCAACCTGGTGTCCTCGTTATTTACCGCGACTTACACCCCACAACCGCACCGCTCCATCGCTACCATTACTACCACCTATTACACCGGACGTCCCCCACTGACGGACAGGGCCACGGACCGGGTCTAGCCACCGTGACAACCCCGAGACTGAGAACTAGAGGCCCGGCTCCGGGTACCCCTCGGCCCTGCGGCGGTGTGGGGGCGCGCCGCACAATTTCTATGCAGTTGCACGCACATATGATGGAGATAGGGGTGCGCAAAATTGGAACCACGCGTACAGGCCTATATATGTCCTATACTCATAAATCGTTTAGTACTTTTTATACTATGAGGTCAGGGCGTGATATTTACATTTTTCAAGCTTTTTTAAACTTTTTTAAGCTTTTGTAGTTTTGTTAGGGTATTTTAGCATATTTTAACAGGTTTTAATAATAAAGTTATATTTTTAAACATCTTTTATTCATATTTATATATATATATATATATATATATCTATATAAAAAGTTTTTTCCTTTGCATATAATATTTTTTGGGGGCATTCGTGATTTTATGTAAGAAAACATCTCCAATAAGGATTAATATCTGACAGCCCAGGATTATGCATATATGGGTAGTATGATATACTAATGTGGTGTTATTTTGTGCTACCGGTCATTAGTTTGACTGAGGTGGGCAGTTCATTGCAGTGGGCGGACATATAGGGCTGGTAGAGGTATATATAGAACAGGAGCTCTCCTTAGGGACTTCAACCCTGATGAAGAAGGGCGTTCACCCTTTGAAACGCGTCGGTTTGTCTTTTTGGTCCCAGTGAGGCTCCATAGGCCTGTGACGTCACACGCTGCTTGTCAGCGTCGGCCATCTTTACTTCCTAGTGCAACCAGGAACGCCTCCGGCCGGGACGTTACCTGGCTCTGCACTCAGCAGCGGCATCCTATCTCAGCCCCGTCTGTCCGCACTCCTGTGGGCCCCACTCCTCGGCTACCGCTTGCAAGATCACATTCCCGCCGCACCCACCGCAGCACTCGCGGAATATCACACATCCCCAGGGACACCTACCAGGAACAGCGGAGCGCGCAAACAGTTACAGCACATGGTAAGGGATTCCCGTCAATTTGTGTCTTTTGGCCGTCACATGTGTCTTGGTTGGATCCATCCGGACACACGGCGTTGGCAGATGTAGGGTGTGTGATACAGTACTTACAGGTCGTATTGTTGGCCTTTAGTAGCACTTTCAGTGCACTGTTGTTTGTAGGGGGAGGTACACTTACCAGCATATCCAGGTTGATTGTACCCCCATGACCAGGCATAGGCCACCTTTATAACCTAAGCGCGGTACCAGTTATTAGTAAAATAAACTTCTATGTGCTGTTGCATATTTTCTTTTTACTACCTTTGCAGATGGCTACCATTTTTTCACAGAAGAGAAAATAGTTTAAAACCTTTATGTGGTCTTTTTCATTTTAAGGCTATGTCTCCACGGTACGGATGGGCGGCGGTATCACCGCAGCGGCGAAGCCGCTCGGCGCTAAGCCCCACCTCCTTAATGGGACGCGATCATGCCGGATGTGTTAACTCTTCACATCGGGGATGATCGTTCTCTCCCATAGGGCCCTGTGATATGCCTTGCGGGGACGCTGCGTCCCCGCAAGGTGTACGGACATGCTGCGATCTAAAAAGACGCGCAGCATGTCCGTAGTCGCAGGGCCGCCGCGTGCGGGTTTCCACGCATAGTGGAGACAGGATTTCATCAAATCCCCTCCACTATGCAGGAACATCTGGACGCTGCGTGTTTGACGCTGCAGCGCTGCGCAGCGTCAAACAAGCAGCGTTTCCTGAACGTGGAAACATACCCTAAGGTTTTAGAGAATAAAAGTTATGGACCTAAAATAAAATAATTAGTTGATTCATTCTAAGAAAAAGGTCACAGCTTGCTTTCTATGTTTACCATGTCTAAAGTTGCTAATATAGCTCCAGCCGAAATATCACTAGGGTTTAAATCCAAATTAATTGGTGGAGAAGTTACAAGATAGTATTGTAACCATTTAAGTTGTAATTAAATAATAGTAGCCATTATTTAGCTAATTAGCTTCCCTATAAATATCCCCATCATTAATGTCAGCAGTTAGCTTGCTCACTGATCATCTCTCCTTAGAGGGTTACATCCTAATGAGACTTAATGTATTTTCTGCTTGATGCAATATTTCCAAGTCATAAAGTTCACAGTGCATATGCAAATATTGTGTTTACACTGGAAGAAAACGTGCAACTACCAATCTTTAACACCAATTGTATTAATGTTACACTGCTAATTGGCAAATAATCAATGTATTGCTGCTGTATTTTAGTTATTAATATTTTGTAATATTTTTTTAGTCCTGTATTTGCATATTGTTATACATTTGTATTCCCTTATAAATACAGGGTGGGCCATGTATATGGATACACCTAAATATAATGGGAATGGTTGGTGATATCAACTTCCTGTTTGTGGCACATTAGTATAAGGGAGGGGGAAAACTTCAAGATGGGTGATGACCATGGTGGCCATTTTGAAGTCGGACATTTTGCATCCAACTTTACTTTTTCCAATGGGAAGAGGGTCATGTGACACATTAAACTTATTGAGAATTTCACAAGAAAAACAATGGTGTGCTTGGTTTTAATGTAACTTTATTCTTTCATGAGTTATTTACAAGTTTCTCTTTGTTTACAGCTATTGACATGTCACAGAGGTTAACACGTGAGGAGCGGATAGAAATTGTGTTGATGTCTGGTTAATCGAAATTAACATTTTACTTTTTTTCCCAAAAAGTTTACTTTAGACTGACATTTTTTACTTTCACAAGGGTAACAGGAGAAAATGAACCCCAAAATTTGTTGTGCAATTTCTTCTGAGTAACCAATACCTCATATATGGGAAAAAAATATTATTTGGGCATATGGTAGGGCATGGAAAAGAAGTAGAACCATTTGACTTTTTGAAAGCAAAAATCGAGATTGGAGGTCATGTCGTGTTTGGAGAGCCCCTTATGTGCTTAAACAGTGGAAAACCCCTACAAGTGACCCCATTTTGGAAATTATAACCCCCAAGGATTTTATCAAGGGGTATAGTAACCATTTTGAACCCAGGTACAGGTACAAAACAAAATTTGATAACATTATGTTGTCATATTGAAAAAGTTCATTTTTATTCACAAAAATCTTGCTTTAGTCCCAAATTTCTCCCCGTGTTTGGGGACTGGAAAATCCAACCACAATGTGTTTTCAGACTCAGGGGGGCTATAGACCTATTCCTAATCACCGTTTTAAAACAACGATGAGGGAATAAGGCCCCTTGGCGAATGCCATTTTAATGCACATCTTCAGTTGTTAAGGGGTTAAGGAGATCGAACCACAGAGATTTGAGTTTGAGTAAAATTTCCTGAAATTTATGATTCCACGCAAGTTCGAATACTCTATGATTTGATTTGTGAGGAATAGACCAAAGAAAAATAAAATACTCCCTATAATTCAGTGCAGCAATTAGTTCACATGGTCAAGCTAAGTTAATAAAGTGAAAATCACAACCATAAATGAAAAAAATGAACTGGAGTATAAGTTGGTATACATGCAATGTGTAGGAGCATGTCCACACTGGCCATTAAACAGACAAATACTAAGATAAAAACAAAATGAACATATACCCTGCTGTAAGTAAGTAAAAAGCAGTAGTGCATAGAAATAAAATGTGGTACTTACAAAGCACTATTTTTAATCAAAAAAAGCGTAAAAGCCATCCCACCAGCCCCAAGGTGTAACCGATCAGTAGGGTCCTAACCTCTAGCATTAAAACCTCAACATGTGTCAAAAATTACCTCAATGTTAACCCCTTTACTCCTGAAGGTTGTTTGCACGTTAATGACCGGGCCAATTTTTACAATTCTGACCACTGTCCCTTTATGAGGTAATAACTCCGGAACACTTCAACGGATCTTGGCAATTCGGAGAATGTTTTCTCGTGACGTATTTCACGTTAGTGGTAAAATTTCTTCAATATTACTTGCATTTATTTGTGTGAAAAATGGAAATTTGGCGAAAATGTGGAAAATGTTGCAATTTTCAAACTTTGAATTTTTATGCCCTTAAAACAGAGAAATATGTCACACAAAATAGTTAATAAATAACATTTCCCACATGCCTACTTTACATCAACACAATTTTGCAACCAAATTTTTTTTTGTTAGGAACGTATAAGGGTTAAAAGTTAACCAGTGGTTTCTCATTTTTACAACAAAATTTACAAAACCATTTTTTTGAGGGACCACTTCACATTTGAAGTCACTTTGAGGGGTCTATATGGCTCAAAATACCCAAAATTGACACCATTCTAAAAACTGCACCCCTCAAGGTATTCAAAACCACATTCAAGAAGTTTATTAACCCTTCAGGTGTTTCATAGGAGCAGAAGCAACGTGAAAGGAAAAAATGAACATTTATCTTATTAGTCACAAAAATGATCTTACAGCAACAATTTTTTTATTTTCCCAAGGGTAAAAAGAGAAAATGGACCAAAAAAGTTGCTTACCAATTTGTCCTGAGTACGCTGATGCCCCATATGTGGGTGGTAACCACTGTTTGGGCGCACGGCAGGGCTTGGAAGGGAAGGAGCGTCGTTTGACTTTTTCAAGTTAAAATTGGCTGGAATTGAGATCAGATGCCATGTTGTGTTTGGTGAGCCCCTGATGTGCCCAAACAGTGGAAACCTCCCACAAGTGACCCCATTTTGGAAACTAGACCCCCTAAGGAACTTATCTAGATGTGTGGTGAGCACTTTTATCCCTCAAGTGCTTCACAGAAGTTTATAACGCCCGGGCGTGAAAATAAAAATTCATATTTTTTCCACAAACATGATCGTTTAGTCCCCAATTTTTTATTTTCACAAGGGTAACAGAAGAAATTGGACCACAAAAGTTGTAGTCCAATTTGTCCTGAGTATGCCGATACCCCATATGTGGGGGGAACCACTATATGGGCACATGGCAGGGCTCAGAAGGGAAGGAGTGCCGTTTGACTTTTTCAAGCTAAAATTAGCTGGAATTGAGATCGGATGCCATGTCACGTTTGGCGAGCCCCTGATGTGCCTAAACAGTGGAAACCCCCACAAGTGACCCCATTTTGGAAACTAGACCCCCAAAGGAACTTATCTACATGTGTAGAGAGCACTTTTATCCCCCAACTACTGTTTGGGTACACTTTGGGGCTCGAAAGGGAAGTAGTGACGTGTTGAAAAGCAGACTTTGATGGAATGGTCTACGGGCGTCATGTTCCATTTGCAGAGCCCCTGATGTGCCTAAACAGTAGAAATCCCCCACAAGTTACCCCATTTTGGAAACTAGACCCACTAAGGAACTTATCTAGGTGTGTGGTGAGAATTTTGAACCCCCAAGTGTTTCAATAAAGTTTACAATGCCCGCGCATGAAAATAAAAAATCATATTTTTCCCACAACAATTATGTTTTAGTCGTCAATTTTTAATTTTCCCAAGAGTAGCAGGAGACATTGGACCCTAAAAGTTATTGTCCAATTTGTCCTGAGTATGTTGGTACCCCATATGTGGGAAAAAATACTGTTTGGGCACACGTCGGGGCTCGGAAAGGAAGTAGTGATGTTTTAGAAAGCAGACTTTGATGGAATGGTCTGCGGGTGTCATGTTCCATTTGCAGAGCCCCTGATGTGCCGAAACAGTAAAAAAAAAACACAAGTGACACTTTGTAAACTAGACCCCCAATGAACTTATCTAGATGTGCCCCCTTCTTGGAAGTAATCTACTGTTTCCTGTAAAGTAAATTAGTAGTGCATGAAGGTGTGGTACAATTTGAAGCAATCCTTCATACACAGGCCAGGTTTTTCGGGGCAGATGTCGCATTGATAAATGGTGTCCTTGCGTATTCCCTTTTGTAACACACTTGGCACATTTCTTGTGACTTACCTCTTTTTCCAGTTTGCGGGACCTCCCCCGAGAAATGCTGACCTGGTACGATACGAGCACCTTCCGTTCCGGAAGTACTGGGGCCCGCTCTTTCCCTCATGCCAAATATCAGGGCCTTAACCACTACCTCCTGGAACTGAAGGTACGACGTATCGGTGTGGCATGCACATCGTGACAGCAGGAAAGCGTTGAGCATTGCCATTTGTACGATGTACACGCACAACTTTTTGTACCACACCTTGGCCTTTCTCAAAGCACTGTAAAATTGGAGGAGTTGATCAGAGAGATCAATGCCCCCTATGCTTTTGTTGTACCCCAGTACACAGTCCAGTTTGCTGACCGGTGTAGAGGTACCTCGTACAGTGCTGAGAGCACTGCCATCACTGTGTATGGTGGACAAGAGAAGGACATCCCTCTTGTCCTTGTACTTGACCACCAGCAGGTGGTCTTTACATTGGGCTCTGCTGTCACCCCTTCTGAGCATCTGCCCAAGTAGCGTTTTCGGGCGGTCTCACTGATTTTGGCGGACAGTACTGCAGGCTGCGGTACCTCGCGCAGAGAGGGATTTGAAGAGTGGGATGCTGGAATAAAAGTTCAGTGTAGAGGTGATAACCTTTATCCAACAGTGGGTGCACCAATCCCACACAATTTTCCCACTCACTCCCAGGACAGGGGGACACTCGGGGGGTTCAATCCTGGTGTCCTTCCCTTCGTAGACTCTAAAGTTGTAGGTGTACCCTGAGGTACTCTCACACAGCTTGTAGAGTTTGATTCTGTACCTGGCCCTCTTGCTGGGCAGGTACTGATGGAATCTGATCCGCCCCTTAAAATGAACCAAGGACTCACCCACGCAGATGTCCCTTTTGGGCATGTACACTTCACCAAACTTTTTGTTGAAGTGTTCAATGACAGGTAGAACTTTGAACAGACGGTCAAAGTTGGGGTCATCTCGTGCGGGACACTGTGCATTTTCAGAATAATGCAGGAATTTATGGATGGCCTCAAAACGCGCCCGGACCATGACCATTCGGAACACTGGAGTGTTGTATAAAATATCAACACTCCAATAATGCCGAATTTCTGGCCTCTTCAGGAGCCCCATATGAAGGACCAGGCCCCAAAACTGCATCATTTCAACTGTGTCTACAGGAGACCAGTTAGAATATGATTAACTGGAGTTTTGCTCCAAAAATTGATGAGCATTCAAATTAGTTTGCTCCACCTTGAGGTTAACCAAATCCTCAGAGAAAAAGACTTTGAAAAAGTCTATTTCTGTGAGGCCGGTGGTGTGAAACTTGATTCCTGATTCTGCCACAAAATCAGGAATCAGTGGCTCATAATTTTTGAGGCACGAGGTCCATACAGGGTCCGACGAGGGGCGTACTGGTTCGTCTTCAGGAGTGGGCACTGCTTCATCTTCATCTATGGTGGGTGCTGCTTCTGTCCTGCGACGTCTGCGTGGCGGTTCTGCAGGACCTGAGGAGGAAGATGAGGAGGAGGAAGAATCTGAAGAGAAAAGGAATGTGGGATCCTCTCCTTCGCTATCAGTGTCGGAGGCAAAGATATTAAGATATTAAAGAATATGCCTCCTCCAATGAATAGCGCTGTTGGGATGAATGTGACGGGCGGGACATTTTTTTCGTGTGAATATGGTGCTTGGGTGTACTTTTTTATAACTGTATGTGTGTGTGTAGGGGGATAGTGATTGGTACAAACTTGCCTGAAAAAGAAAAAGCTGAAAAAAAGCAAATAGATGAAAAAAATGCCTGTGAAAAGAAGACTAAAACCGCAGGCCCTAGCTCTGATAACATGGGTTAGACGCGGCAGCTGGGTGAGCGCACGGGGATGGGGAAAAAAAAAAGAAAAGGGAAGGCACGGGTTAGAAGCGGCGGCTGGGTGAGCACACGGGGATGGGAAAAAAAAAGAAAAGGGAAGGCACAGGTTAAACGCGGCGACTGGGTGCCTGCATGGGGATGGGAAAAAAAGGGAAGGCACGATTTAGACGCGGCAGCTGGGTGAGCGCACGGGGATGGGAAAAAAAAGGGAAGGCACAGGTTAGACGCGGTGACTGGGTGAGCGCACAGGGATGGGAAAAAAAAGAAAAGGGAAGGCACGGGTTAGACGCGGTGGCTGGGTGCGCGCACGGAGATGGGAAAAAAAAGAAAAGGGAATGCACAGGTTAGACGCGGCGGCTGGGTGAGCGCACGGGGAAGGGGAAAAGAAAAGGGAAGGCACGGGTTAGACGCGACGGCTGGGTGAGCGCATGGGGATGGGAAAAAAAAGGAAGGCATGGATTAGACGTGGTGGCTGGGTGCATGCGCAGGGGTGTTAAATAGAAAAGAACCGCGTCACCAATCAACGCTCGGCGGCGCTATGGGGGGGTGAAAAAGAAAAGCGAGCACGAGTGTTGATCAGTGAACTGCGTCACCAATCAACGCTCGGCGGCTGCTAAATTTGGGCACGGAGGCGGCGCAAAGTGGGGGTGGAGGGGGAAAGGGAATGGGGGGGATGATCAACACTTACGGTTGTAGTCTCTCTACTTTCTTCTGTCTTCTTTCTTCTTTCTTTAGCAAGAATTGTGGTGTCACAGGCTACTGTGGCACCACAAGTCCCAGCATAGGAGGGTATCTGTCAGCGTGATCACTCTGCAGGAATCCTCAACTAGTGTTAGGATTCCTGCAGAGCAGTCAGACAGGTCAGGGACAGGTGAGACAGGTCATAGAGCGGTCACACCGCTGCTGTAACCTGTCATTGGTGGGATCGATGATCACATCGATCCCACCAATCAGAGGTGTCCCTGGTGATGCCAGTGTTGCTATGCACCAGCCTATGATCGGAGCTCTCAGCTTGGATCCCAGGCAGGTCACTGGCAGGTCACCAGGAGGTGACCAGCAGGTGACCGGCAGGTAGGAGCGATTGGAGCGATCGACGATCATATCGATTGAGCCAATCAGCTACAGGCTCTGGCGTAGGATCGGTGCTCTAATAACACCGATCCAGGAAGTTACCGACAGGCGCGATCGATTTGATTGGCGCGATCGATGTGATCGTCGATCGCACCAATCTGGGGGGTTTTGGCCAATGCCTGGCGTTGCCAGACACCGGCATAGGATCGAGTACATCGGTACTCGATCCTAGCCTGGGACCTCACTGTTTCAGCCAATCTGACTGGCTGAAACAATGAGAAAGGCTGCGATTGGCTGTTCAGACTTGAACAGCCAATCACAGCGATCGGGAGGCCGAATGGGGGAGGACAAATCCCAGGATGCTGACACCATCTTCCTCTAGGTAAGATGGCATCGGAATTTTAACGCAATCACCACGACTTAAGTCGTAGTTTCGCATTAAAGTGCATGATGTACTATTCCGTCCATGAACATTGCACAACAAAATTTGTGGTTCATTTTCTCTTTTTACATGTGTGAAAATAAAAAAAAAACTGGCTCTGAAATAAAATGTTTGTGAAAAAAAGTTAAATGTTCATTTTTTCCTTCCACATTGCTTCAGTTCCTGTGAAGTACATAAAGGGTTAATAAACTTCTTGAATGTAGTTTTGAGCACCTTGAGGGGTGCAGTTTTTAGAATGGTGTCACTTTTGGGTATTTTCTGTCATGAACACACATCAAAGTCACTTCAAATGTGAGATGGTCCCTAAAAAAATGGTTTTGCAAATGTTGTTGTAAAAATGAGAAATCGCTAGTCAACTTTTAGCCCTTACAACTTCCTAACAAAAAAACATTTTGCTTTCAAAATTGTGGTGATGTAAAGTAGACATGTGGGAAATGTTATTTATTAACTATGTCCGGAAAAAAGAAAAAAAATGATATACCCGCACTGCCGCTTTCTGCGATCACCTATCAGCGTGCCTTAAGCTGCTATGCCAGTACCCATACCACCTACTCCATACACGGGCGCTTCACAGCATCTTGCAGCGGCATGCTATTCCATCCGGTTTGCGTTTAGTTGGACCAACATTTATTTTTCAACAGGACAATGACCTCAAACACACCTCCAGGCTGTGTAAGGGCTATATGACCAAGAAGGAGAGTGATGGGGTGCTACGCCAGATGACCTGGCCTCCACAGTCACCAAACCTGAACCCAATTGAGATGGTTTGGGGTGAGCTGGACCGCAGAGTGAAGGCAAAAGGGCCAACAAGTGCTAAGCATCTCTGGGAACTCCTTCAACATTGTTGGAAGACAATTCCCGGTGACTACCTCTTGAAGCTCATCAAGAGAATGCCAAGAGTGTGCAAAGCAGTCATCAAAGCAAAAGGTGACTACTTTGAAGAACCTAGAATATGAGACATAATTTCAGTTGTTTCACACTTTTTTGTTAAGCATATAATTCCACATGTGTTAATTCATAGTTTTGATGCCTTCAGTGTGAATGTACAATTTTCATAGTCATGAAAATACAGAAAAATCTGTAAATGAGAAGGTGTGTCCAAGCTTTTGGTCTGTACTGTATTTCACACAAAATAGTTAATAAATAACCAGAGAAAAAGAAAAAAAAAAAAAAAGAAAAAAATGGTTTGCACTCACCAAGCCCGATAAAACAGATAAGACTTTATTAGGACATATGCGAAATGGACAAGGAGATCATGTTGACCACAGGATGACAGCTGTTTCGCGCACGCAGAGCTTCCACAGATCCCGATTTCTGGTTATGCACCCGAAGCGCCCGTGTATGGAGTAGGTGGTATGGGTACTGGCATAGCAGCTTAAGGCATCAAAACTTCTTGGTCAAATAGCCCTTACATAGCCTGGAGGTGTGTTTGAGGTCATTGTCCTGTTGAAAAATAAATGTTGGTCCAACTAAACGCAAACCGGATGGAATAGCATGCCGCTGCAAGATGCTGTGGTAGCCATGCTGGTTCAGTATGCCTTCAATTTTGAATAAATTCCCAACAGTGTCACCAGCAAAGCACCCCCACACCATCAGACCTCCTCCTCCATGCTTCACGGTGGGAACCAGGCATGTAGAGTCCATCCGTTCACCTTTTCTGCGTCGCACAAAGACAAGGTGGTTGGAACCAAAGATCTCAAATTTGGACTCATCAGACCAAAGCACAGATTTCCACTGGTCTAATGTCCATTCCTTGTGTTCTTGTCATGTCGGACGCTGTTCAGACCAGGTCGTCCGACAGACAGCGGTAATTCCGCTTTTGACCACTATTTGCTCATTGGCGTCTGCTAGATTTTATCTAGCTGTTTCGGGGTTAATTTACCTAATCCTTGGATTGGAAGCTTGGCCATGCCCACTGCCTTTAAATAGTTTTCCTGATCTTTGGGCGTCGCCGATTATAGCTTCAGTCTTGTGCGTTGTTATCTCAGTCTGGTGAGGAGAGCTGGTGGTTGGAGATTCGTTGCTGGTGGTGTATTTTCCTCTGTCTTATTTACTCCTTCCTATATTTGTATTTATTTTGCCCTGCACATTTATAGTGTATTCCTGAGTGACTGCGGCGTGGTGTATATTTTCCTTTATCCTTGTCTGTGCTAACTGTGGGTATTGGGGAATAACATCTTCACTGGGTGGTGGGCGGAGGCTTCAGCCTAGGGCTGAGCTCAGGAGACAGGGTGAGGTTCGAGGCCTGGACATGCACACCTTCAGTGTAAACTCCAGGTAGAGGGTCAGTTAGGATTTCCCTAGCCTGAGGGAAACTGCAGGGGCCCGGGTTATTAGCTCTCGCTCACCTAGTCTCTCCCTGACAGTTCTTTAGCCCAAACAAGTCTCTTCTCCTTGTTGCCTGTCCTTAGCAGTGGTTTCCTAGCAGCTATTTTACCATGAAGGCCTGCTGTACAAAGTCTCCTCTTAACAGTTGTTGTAGAGATGTGTCTGCTGCTAGAACTCTGTGTGGCATTGACCTGGTCTCTAATCTGAGCTGCTGTTAACCTGCGATTTCTGAGGCTGGTGATTCGGATAAACTTATCCTCAGAAGCAGAGGTGACTCTTGGTCTTCCTTTCCTGGGGCGGTCCTCATGTGAGCCAGTTTCTTTGTAGCGCTTGATGGTTTTTGCCACTGCACTTGGGGACACTTTAAAGTTTTCCCAATTTTTAGGACTGACTGACCTTCATTTCTTAAAGTAATGATGGCCACTCATTTTTCTTTACTTAGCTGCTTCTTTCTTGCCATAATACAAATTCTAACAGTCTATTCAGTAGGACTATCAGCTGTGTCCACCAGACTTCTGCACAACACAACTGATGGTCCCAACCCCATTTATAAGGCAAGAAATCCCACTTATTAAACCTGACAGGGCACACCTGTTAGGGGGAAAACCATTCCTGGTGACTACCTCTTGAAGCTCATCAAGAGAATGACAAGAGTGTGCAAAGCAGTCATCAAAGCAAAAGGTGGCTACTCTGAAGATCCTAGAATATAAGACATAATTTCAGTTGTTTCACACTTTTTTGTTAAGTATATACAATTCCACATGTGTTAATTCATAGTTTTGATGCCTTCAGTGTGAATGTACAATTTTCATAGTCATGAAAATACAGAAAAATCTTTAAATGAGAAGGTGTGTCCAAACTTTTGGTCTGTACTGTATCTCTATGATTTAAGGGCATAAAAATTAAAAGTTTGACAATTTAGAAATTTTAAATTTTGTTGCCATATTTCCATCTTTTCATAGATAAACGCAAGTAATATCGAAGAAATTTTCCCACTAACATGAAGGACAATATGTCCTGAAAAACAGTCTTATCAGTGGGATATGTTGAAGCATTCTAGAGTTATAATCTCATAAAATTACAGTGGTCAGAATTGTAAAAATTGGCTTGGTCATTAAGTACCAAACTGGCTCTGTCACTAAGGGGTTAAACACCTCCATTGTAAACATTTATTGAAAACAATTTCCTTTTATCAATGTTTTTCGGTATCATAAAGGTATGTGCACATGACATCATTTAGACGCATCGTTTTTTAATCAGAATTTTCAGGGAAATGTTAGTAGTGTTTTTGGGACATCTTTTATAGACAGCTTTGATGCCAGCATATTTTTCTTACATCTACTATATAATTGTCTAAGGGTCACTTCCGTCTGTCTGTCCTTCTGTCTGTCTGTCTGTCGCGGTTATTCGTTCGCTGATTGGTCTCGCCAGCTGCCTGTCATGGCTGCCGCGACCAATCAGCGACGCACACAGTCCGGAAGAAAATGGCCGCTCCTTACTCCCCGCACTCACTGCCCGGTGCCCGCATACACCCCTCGCTCACCGCTCACACAGGGTTACTGCCGGCGGTAACGGACCGCGTTATGCCGCGGGTAACGCACTCCGTTACCGCTGCTATTAACCCTGTGTGACCAAGTTTTTTACTATTGACGCAGCCTATGCAGCGCCAATAGTAAAAACATCTATTGTTAAAAATAATAAAAAAAATAAAAAATGATTATATACTCACCTACGCTGCCTTGCCCGCTCCTCGCGATGCAACCGGCACGTTCCGTTGGCACAGATGGTCTGGCAGAAGGACCTGCCATGACGTCACGGTCATGTGACCGCGACGTCATCGCAAGTCCTACGCGCCTGCCTGGAAAGGACCTGCCGTGACGTCACGGTCATGTGACCGCGACGTCATCACAGGCTCTGCGCGACAGCGTGAGCAGGACCTGCCATGACGTCACGGTCACGTGACCGCGACGTCATCACAGGCCCTGCACACCTGCCCGAGCAGGCTGGGACCGGAAGCTGCCGCCTGTACCTCGCACAGGCGACAGAACTACAAGTATGGTGAGTATGTTAGAACTACAAGGGGCCCTTGGATCGGAAGGTGAGTATGTTTATTTTTTATTTTTTAACCTGTGACATACGTGGCTGGGCAATACACTATGTGGCTGGGCAATATACTACGTGGCACTGTGCTGCATACTACATCGCTGTGCAATATGCTGCATGGCTCTGTGCAATATACTGCTTGGCTCTGTGCAATATACTGCGTGGCCTCTGTGCTGTATACTACGTCACTAGGCAATATACTACGTCACTGGGCAATATACTACATGGCTGGGCAATATACTACGTGGCTCTATGCTGAATACTACGTCACTGGCCAATATACTGCGTCACTGGGCAATATACTACGTCACTGGGCAATATACTACATGGCTGGGCAATATACTACATGGCTGGGCTATATACTACGTGGCTGGGCAATATACTACGTGGCTCTGTGCTGAATACTACGTCACTGGGCAATATACTACGTCACTGGGCAATTGTCATGTCGGACGCTGTTCAGACTAGGTCGTCCGACAGACAGCGGTAATTCCGCTGTTGACCACTATTTGCTCATTGGCGTCTGCTAGATTTTGTCTAGCTGTTCCGGGGTTAATTTACCTGATCCTCGGATTGGAAGCTGGGCCATTCCCATGGCCTTTAAATAGTTCTCCTGTTCAGTGGACGTCGCCGATTATAGCTTCTCTCTTGTGCGTTGTTATCTCGGTCTGGAGTGGAGAGCTGGTTTGGAGATTCGTTGCTGGTGGTGTATTTTCCTCTGTCTTATTTACTCCTTCCTATATTTGTATTTATTTTGCCCTGCACATTTATAGTGTATTCCTGAGTGACTGCAGCGTGGTGTATATTTTCCTTTATCCTTGTCTGTTCTATCTGTGGGTATTGGAATATTACCTCTTCACTGGGTGGAGGGCGAAGGTATCAGCCTCGGGTTATTACAGGAGTTAGGGTGAGGTTCGAGGCCTGGACATGCACACCATCAGTGTAAACTCCAGGTAGAGGGTCAGTCAGGATTTCCCTAGTCTGAGGGAAACTGCAGGGGCCTGGGTATTTAGCTCTCGCTCACCTAGTTTTCCCGTGACATTATAATCGGCCCAACAACAACAAAAAAAGGGGTTTCTTTTTTTTTTTGTCTTGTCATGGATCCCATGACTTCCATAACCCGCCAGTTGGAGGCGCTGTCCCTACAGGTCACTGAGTTGAGGGGGGCAGTGCAGCAACAGGGACCAGCAGTAGCTAATTTGCAGGCTGGAGCGACAGGAAGAGTTGCTGAGCCTAAATTTCCTTTGCCTGAAAGATTTACTGGGGAAAGCAGTAAATTTGTTTCTTTTCGTGAAGCTTGCAAACTATATTTCCGCATGCGCCCGATCTCCTCAGGTAATGAGGCTCAGCAGGTGGGTCTGGAGTTGTCTTTGTTAAGCGGGGATCCCCAAGCGTGGGCATTTTCTTTGCCATCTGATTCTGTTGCATTTGACTCTGTGGAGAGTTTTTTTTCTTCTCTTGGGACAGTCTACGATGAACCTGACAGAATGGCTCTAGCAGAATCTAAGATACGCACTATTCGCCAGGGGGAGCAAGTTGCAGAGGATTACTGTTCTGAATTTCGTCGCTGGGCGATCGATACACAGTGGAATGATCCAGCATTGCAGAGTCAGTTTATACATGGGATTTCTGGAAGGGTTAAAAAAGCCCTTCTGATGTACGAGACTCCTGCGGTTCTAGATTCCGCCATGAGTCTGGTTGTCCACATAGATCGTCGTTTGCATCAGGGGGAGCATGAGACGCCGCCTGTGGGAGGTTTAGGTTCACGTGAGGTTGCTGCAGGTGAGCCCACGGAACCTATGCAAATCGCAGGGGTGTCACATGTCAAGCGTCAAGCTCCTGAGCTCAGGAAGCAGGGAGCCTGATTTTACTGTGGTAAAACTGGTCATTTTTTTAACATCTGTCCTCTGCTGTCTAAGAAAAACGCAAAGGCGGAAAACTGCTAGGCTCAGAGGGTGTGGAGGAGTCCAATCTGAGCTTATGTATATCCTCCATAGTGGTTTCTCAATGCATGCTCCATGCTAAGGTTTTTATTGCTGGCAGTGAGCTGCCAATTACTGTTTTTGTGGATAGTGGTTCAGCCACAAATCTCATTGATGAGGAGTTTGCGTGCACAGCAGGTTTTAGGATTGAAAAACTGTCTCATCCTATCCGCGTGGTCACCATCAATGCTGCTCCTCTCTCTCAGGGGGAGATAACTGAATTTGTGGCTGAGGTGAAACTCCACATTGGAGTTCTACATTCCGAGCGGGTTACATGTAAGGTGCTCAGGAATCTTCCTGCTCAGGTGGTTTTGGGTATTCCTTGGTTGTCTATGCACAACCCGGTAATTGACTGGAAAACTCAGGACATAATTCGGTGGAGCGAGTTCTGCCAGGAGAATTGCCTGGCCACATGTGTGGCTGCGGTGACTTCAAGCATTCCGGAGTCACTTCTGGATTTTGTGGATGTGTTCTCTGTGAAGGGTTGTTCAGAGTTGCTGCCACATCATCCTTATGACTGTTCTATCAGGTTTAAACCAGGGGCCAAATTGCCTAAAGCAAGGATGTTTAACATCTCCGGTCCGGAGAGACAAGCATTAAAGGATTACATTGCTGAAACCTTGAGTTAGAGGGGCTCTTCCGGTGTTCCGGAGGAGGACCAGTTGGGGACACAATTGTCATCAGTCTGGAGGAGAGTTAAGCAGCGCCTGGTGAGTGTGGGTGCTAGGTACAAGCGTGTGGCTGACAGTAGGCGTGTGCCAGGTCCGGACCTGAGTGTGGATGACTGGGTGTGGTTATCCACAAAAAACATAAGACTCAAAATACCGTCCCTTAAATTGGGTCCACGGTTTATTGGTCCATTTAGGGTCACCGCCGTCATTAACCCAGTAGCGTACCGATTGGAGCTCCCTACGGTGTATAAGATACACAACGTGTTCCACAGGTCTCTTCTAAAGAAGGTGGTGGGTTCTGTGGACGCGGCGCCTATGCCACCTCCAGTCTTGGTGGATGGTAATTTGGAGTTTGAAGTCTCCAAGGTGGTTGACTCTCGTGTAGTGCGTCGCACTTTACAGTACTTGGTACACTGGCGTGGTTATGGGCCTGAGGAGAGGTCCTGGGTACCAGCCTCGGACATTCATGTGGATCGGCTGGTCAGGTTTTTTCATCGTCGGCATCCAGACAAGCCGGGTCCTATAAGCCGTGAGGGCCCTGGGGTCCCTCGTAGAAGGCGGGGTACTGTCATGTTGGACGCTGTTCAGACTAGGTCGTCCGACAGACAGCGGTAATTCCGCTGTTGACCACTATTTGCTCATTGGCGTCTGCTAGATTTTGTCTTGCTGTTCCGGGGTTAATTTACCTGATCCTCGGATTGGAAGCTGGGCCATTCCCATGGCCTTTAAATAGTTCTCCTGTTCAGTGGGCGTCGCCGATTATAGCTTCTCTCTTGTGCGTTGTTATCTCGGTCTGGAGTGGAGAGCTGGTTTGGAGATTCGTTGCTGGTGGTGTATTTTCCTCTGTCTTATTTACTCCTTCCTATATTTGTATTTATTTTGCCCTGCACATTTATAGTGTATTCCTGAGTGACTGCGGCGTGGTGTATATTTTCCTTTATCCTTGTCTGTTCTATCTGTGGGTATTGGAATATTACCTCTTCACTGGGTGGAGGGCAGAGGTATCAGCCTAGGGTTATTACAGGAGTTAGGGTGAGGTTCGAGGTCTGGACATGCACACCATCAGTGTAAACTCCAGGTAGAGGGTCAATCAGGATTTCCCTAGTCTGAGGGAAACTGCAGTGGCCCGGGTATTTAGCTCTCTCTCACCTAGTTTCCCCGTGACAGCAATATACTAGCAATATACTACGTGGCTCTGTGCTGTATACTACATCACTGGGCAATATACTACATCGCTGGGCAATATACTACGTGGCTGGGCAGTATACTACGTCACTGGGCAATATACTACGTCACTGGGCAATATACTACGTGGCTGACCAATATACTACGTGGTCTGTGCTATATACTATATGGACATGCATATTCTAGAATACCCGATGCGTTAGAATCGGGCCACCATCTAGTTCTATATATAAAATAGTTGTGGCTTCTAAGCGGAAGCCACCAGAAGAATGGACAAGTCCCTTCTTTATGCCGCTTTATGACTTTAAAAGTCTTAAGTGATTACAAGAAGTGACAAAAGACTTAACATACGTACAGCAAGTTGTTTTGATATTGCTGTACCTATGTTCTTTCTTTTTTAGAGCTTTATCAGGCATTTTCCAGGCAGAATCCGTCTGAAAAATACGTTGTGTGCACATACCCAAGGTGCACATAATGACGCCATGCAGAAAAACATATGCCTTGGCAGAAGAAACTGTTGTAAACAATAATTTATGAGCATTGTCTACTCGACTGCTTCCCAGACAGCACAACTTGTGTGTAAACGCTCTAGTAACTTGCTTTCTTATGAATGAGACACCCCAGTGATATTCTCTGCCCAGGGCAGACCATCAAAGCATGAGCCTCGGGGCTGTACTCTTGTGATATTTTCAATGTTCTGCTTCCCTTTGTGCTTGTAATTGGTTTCTCAGTTTTTTGCTGTAACAGTGTATCTGTCAATCGACATAAGATTTTGCGGACCAAATATGTACAATTTATTGTCTACATGTGTTTAGTAAAGACGAACGGGGGAAATGGAGCAAATAATTTAACTGTGCAAAATTATGTGCTTAATTTCCCATTTAACGTTATGTGTATATATTCCTGTGCAATGTATTGACTAAGGTTTACTATTGTCAGTGTAAGGAAATTGACCATACATGAGGTTATCACCCATGCCATTACTGATAATCTTATAAGCACTGAGACTGTCTTGAAGCATTACGGTATTTAGTCCTAATAATGCACTTCTGTGACGCTAATGTCTGCCAGTTCTTGTTGGAGTCATCTTCAAGACCATTATAACTAAACTCAAGATTGAGTAGTCAAACTGAACCTCAACTCTGAACTCTGCCATTGATTTTACCTATCATTGACCTTGGCCTTTTCATTCTTTGGTACATATTAAAGTAGTCTGCTGAGCCATTTTGGCTTCTTCAAAGTCAAGTCAACAAAAGGCAACCCATCTATAATCTTAACTTCATTTATATTGAGTTGCCAGATTAATTGTCTTAGGTTTGCTCTACATACTGTGAGTTAAGCTTTGACCCCTGAGTATTATATATGTACAAATACTGTTTTAGCAAAGAGTGACTTTATAAACTGACAACCTAGAGAATATGAAATGACGCACCATTTAAATGTGAATTATTTTGCACTAGCAAATTTTGGGGAAAATGTGTCCAATGAGGACCTGTCAACTTTTCTGATACGTCTGTGTTTGTTAAAGGGGTGGTCAGGCATCTAAAATGTATCTTCTAACTACGCTGATACATTGAGCAACAAAACAAATCTCTCTTTATTACATCATCAGTCACTTATATATATAGGCATTTCTTGAGCATTCATTGAAGCAATATAATTGGCTCAGCTTATTTCTAAGTATATGCTGGCATTAGGATACATACATATCATTGGCTAAAGGTAATACTGTCTACACCCACCAGAAGAGTTTAGGTGTGTCTCTACTCCTTAGGTTTCGTCGTTATGTCTTCTCTAAAGGTACCGTCACACTAAACGATATCGCTAGCGATCCGTGACGTTGCAGCGTCCTGGCTAGCGATATCGTTTAGTTTGACACGCAGCAGCGATCAGGATCCTGCTGTGATGTCGCTGGTCGCTGAATAAAGTTCAGAACTTTATTTGGTCGTCCGATCGCCGTGTATCGTTGTGTTTGACAGCAAAAGCAACGATACCAGCGATATTTTACACTGGTAACCAGGGTAAACATCGGGTTACTAAGCGCAGGGCCGCGCTTAGTAACCCGATGTTTACCCTGGTTACCAGCGTAAAATGTAAAAAAAACAAACAGTACATACTCACATGCGTCCCCCGGCGTCTGCTTCCCACACTGACTGAGCGCCGCAAAGTGAAAGTGAAACCACAGCACAGCGGTGACGTCACCGCTGTGCCCTGCTACTGCCGGCGCTCAGTCATTGCAGGAAGCGGACGCCGGGGGACGCATGTAAGTATGTAGTGTTTGGTTTTTTTACATTTTACTCTGGTAACCAGGGTAAACATCGGGTTACTAAGCGCGGCCCTGCGCTTAGCAACCCGATGTTTACCCTGGTTACCCAGGGACCTCGCCATCGTTGGTCGCTGGAGAGCGGTCTGTGTGACAGCTCTCCAGCGATCAAACAGCGACGCTGCAGCGATCGGCATCGTTGTCGCTATCGCTGCAGCGTCGCTTAGTGTGACGGTACCTTAAGTTCATTACACAATCCGAAAGGACTTCTTATCACAAAACACATACTGGCTTAAACACCATTTTGGAGAGCAGGAGGGAATACATGTAGAATATCCACAATAGAGTCAGGATAGATAAACATTAATCCTGCTCTCGCAATCCACATCTCTTGAGGCAGTGGGTGGCTGTCCCAGCCAAAGTACAAGCTTACAGGCTTCCCCAGATACATTCTCCTGCCCTAAAAGAAGAAGCCGATCTTCCTACACCACTTCACCGGATTCTCTGAATTGGTCTGCCTTTGACACCATCGGATGGACGCACACACACACACACACACACACACACACACACACAACGCACAACAAGCAAAAAAAGTATACGGGTGCCACCTTCATGTGCTGGTCAGAGTTGACATCCAACAGTTCATCATAATACATATAATTTATCCAGTCCACACTTTTATTCTCTGTAGAGATGAGGAATGGCGATTCTAATCCTGCTACTACTTGATCTCTGGTTTGGAACTCATCTGGTCCTCCTCTTGGGACTCCAATAGCATCAATGTACCGTATTTTTCGAACAATAAGGTGCACCAGACCATAAGAGACACCTACTGCTGACACCATTTCCACACATCACCCACAAGTCAGCCTTAGCTACCATCTGACTCAGGAGGGCATGGCCTTGTACAAAGTTAGTGAAGATTGTGGGACTGCAGTAGCAGTATGAGTAACCTAAGTGGTTTGGTTAATGGTACCCGTTAAATAATGGAAACAAGTATAATTCCTGGGCTAACTTCATTGACCTTTACGTTTTTAATGTTTATGGGGGGTATACAACTGCCATAGCAGATTATACTCTGAAGTATGTTCTCCTTCTGTAGCAGAAAATAGCTGAATAAATCAGGAGAAAGCGATGGGGTATGTCTCGATGCTTATAGGTTAGGGGCACCAGGAATGAGTCTTTGGAAGTATTAGTTTGTGGGGTCTCAGTCTCTATTAGAATAGGTCAGTCCCTAATTTCCTTAAGATAAAAGTGTCCTAATTGGTCAGTGTCCCCCAAGATATATATGCCCATCACATAAGGAGTCCTGTGTCCATAACAGAGGGGTTCTCTATTGTCAAGTTTAAGGGAAGACAGCTGTCAGACTTACAAGTAAGACAGGGCAATACTGCACAGAATTTGGACACGTATTCTGGTTGTAACAGAGTCATTCTAGTAAGGAGACTTCTATCCTTGCTGTCTGTCCTTTATTGGGCTACTATGTAATGAATGAGGAATGATCATTGTGTTTTTCTCATGATGAAGAGGTTTGGAAACCTTGAAACACGTTGACAAATAAACCGCATTCATGCTTCACCTTCGTGTGTGATCGCTTTTTTGGAACCTTGGATAGCGTGGATTTTAAACCACCGTTTTCCTCATTCATTACATTGTACCTTCTTGGTGGTCCTGCTTCAGCCTTTTACATGCTTCTATAGGTGTTGTGACTACCACAACTATATCACGTGATCGTACCTATAATATCTTATACCACTTGGCTATCAGATAAGACCCTATTTGTGCTTTTTGCCTCTCCAGCTTTACCATTTGTTTTTAATTTTGGGGGCTACAGAAGAGTTGTAGCCCATGTCTTCCCCAGTGTTTCATTTCATTATAGTCCAGAACTCACAATCAGACCCATAGCTAATGTTGGCAGTGGTGAATCAAATATATGTCATGGGTTTACCGTGACCGATAGGAGCCAGAAGACCGCAGCATCTGATTTCTCCTACTCGTCCACTGATTAGAAGCATTTCACCTTCATATTAAATTGTGCAGTGCAGGGGTTAATCTGCTCACTTGAGAGCTATTGGAAACTTTCCTGCATTAAGGCTCTCAGCTGTTCACTGTTAGCCACTGGGACCTGGCAAGTACTCATTGCCAGATCTAGCTGAGAAAGAGTTTGGTGGATTTATCTGAGACTGTTGCAAGGTTTTGGGTGTGTGCTAATCCCATCTTCTCCTACTTTGCTTTTTTCCCCATCCTCCACTCCCTGGTGTTTACCTCTGCTGTTTGGGTTAGTATATTTGTGTGATTGGTATTTTTCTTTATCGGTGTTTGTATTACCTTGTTAGTCTGGTTGGTGCATTGCGGTACACTACAAGTCCCCTCGCCCCTGGGTGGGGGAATGATACAGACGGAGGGCGGATTCAGGAGTTAAGAAAATGTATGTGGCCCTTGCGTGTTCACCATCAGAAGTAATCTGGGGAACAGGGCAAGCTAGGTCACCCCTAGCGTTAGAGACAGGGAAGGAGCCTCTGGTCCTGGAATATCAGACAGCAGAGTCATGACAATATACTTTTGGGAGAGTCAATAGGTGTCCCCATGCTGCCACTCCGCCCTAGGGCAGGAGACCATGTTTCACAGATCAAATTTGTAGCTGACTACAGGGCCTGAGGTATTAAGCCAAAAAGTGGCAACTGGCTCCCCATTCATCAAAGCAAACAGGATAAGGCACCGGGTGTGCGTCCACACAGCTTTCTTAGGCTCAGCTGTCTTCCTGCAGAGTGAGGCATGAATCCAGTTAGGCTTTCTCTTGAGCTTTTACTGCCATTTCAGTTGTCAGGAGAACTTGGAAGAGCTCATCAAATCGAGGCTCAAGGGCTCTCCTGACATGTCTTTTGACCACCAACTATTCCTTGGGCTGCACGGAGTTGGCCCCCTTTCATACAATCTGGATCTGGAAGAAAATAGTAATCTTGAGAGTATATGTTAGATAAGCATTTTGCAAGTGCAATAAAATAAGAAGACAGCCAATCATGTTGCATCTGGAGCTGTTGTGGAAAATACAACCCTAGCCCAGGGGCTGACCTAAATAACACCTCATAGGGGCCGAGGCCTGTCTTTTCGTTGGGAGTATACCTGATTGAGAAGAGTGCAAGGGGTAAGCATTCTGTCAATGGTCTGCCCGTTTCAGCCATTGCGTTCAGGATTTTCAGTTTCAAGATCCTATTCAATCTCTCTATGCTATTTTGTGGGTGGTACACAGTAAGGCCATTCCACTCCCAGAGTGGACAGTATTTCCTGCATCACATCTCCAGTAAAGTGGGTGCCTCTGTCACTCTCTATGGTCTCTGACACCCTGTATCTGCAGAGGACTTCTGAGATTAGTCTCTTCACTGTACCCTTGGCGGCAGTTTTACATATGGGGTACAGTTCTGTCCATCTTGGGAACTTGAACGTAGCCTTTCTGAAGTCACTCAAACAGGGACCTTGGTGTGTGTCTCATAAGAGTCTTAGTGGTGCATCCCACATTGTTGAATGCACAGGTCAGACAAGCTTGAACGTGTTTGGCTGCAGTGACACTGAACCCAGGAGTATACCAATGGTAGTGGACAAGGTCTGTCATGGTGGCAGTCTTTGATTGGTGGGTATTGGTTTGGGTGGCTTGAGCCATCTTGGGATACAGAACTCGGGGAAGGCAAACTGTGTCCTCCATGTGCCACACTCCTTCTGGTGACTGTACAGCTCTATTTCTTTTGCCATCTATCAAATTCTTTAACACCAGCCTGTTGTTGTACCTTCTGAAGAAGGTCGTAGGTCACAGGAGGGTCAGAGGTGAAGGCCACCTGTGCAGCTGCCACCCTGGTAGGGTTGTCTCTTGGTTGGTAAGCAGCAGATTTTGCAGTCTGGTCAGCCAGGTGGCTGCCTTTAGCTGTAGTTAAGTTGCCCATTGCATCGCCTTTAACTTTCACTATGGCAACTTTCTTGAGTAAAAGTAGGGCCTCCATCAGGCTTTGGATGGATTTATTATTCTTAATAGGTTTACTTGCCACTGCGAGGAAAGATCAAGCTCACCATATAGATCCATAGTGGTGAAAGCATAGCGGCTGTCTGTATAAATGGTGGCAGTTTGGTCTTTAGCACATCTGCAGACTTCTTCTAGGGCACGGAGTTCAGCTTCCTAGACAGACGTGTGGTGGCAGTGGTTCTGCTTTCATAGTTTCATGAAGGAAAACAGCAGCATATCCAGTATAGAACCGGCCATCCACACCATACCTTGATCCATCGACAAAAAACTAGTGGTCTGGGTTATGTAGTGAAACATCAGTAATATGACTGAAAGACCCATGGGACATTAGTTGTATACAGTCATGTTCCTCTTTTGGCTCAACTAGCAGGTCACCCAAGTTACCACTACCAGCCCCACCCCCCTCCAGAGGCAACAAAGTGACTGGATTCAGAGTAGTGCAACGGTGAATGCTGAAGTTATCAGGCATGAGGAAGGCACATTAAACTCTGAGATGTGAAGCAGTACCGAGATGTTTTAGCTGTACTTCGTAAAGAATGGCAGTAACATCATGAGGGACATAAACAGTGAGGGAAAACGTTAGAACATACTTAGCCCGGAGGAGCTGCACAACATTTATGATTCAGTGAGACCTTGACTCCCGTGCTAGAGAAGGGGGGTTATCATGCTCTGCTCTGAGTCTAGGAAAGCTGCATTTTCATTGTCCAGGCTTTCCATAATTATAACGGGACGTTTCTTTGCCCTTGCCTGGTCTGGTCGAACATAAGAGGGGCAGACTGGGGTTTTGCCTTGTTATTCAGGGCATTCGTTCCTTCAACACCCTTAAAAAGATGGTGTAATAATTATAGGGGATAACTCAGGAGTAGTGTTGAGCATTCCGCTACTGCAAATATCGGGTATCGGCCGATATTTGCTGTATCGGAATTCCGATACCGAGTTCTAATATTTTTGCGATATCGGAAATCGGAATCGGAAGTGTGCGGTGCATATGGTTCCCAGGGTCTGGAGGAGAGGAGACTCTCCTTCAGGCCCTGGGATCCATATTCATGTAAAAAATAAATAATAAAAATAAAAAATATTGATATACTCACCCCTCCGGCGGACCCTGGCTCTTAGCGGTGCCTCCGTTCCTAAGAATGCAGGGAGTGAAGGACCTTCGATGACGTCGCGGTCACGTGAGCGGTCACATGAGCGGTCACGCGACCAATCACAAGACCGCGACGTCATCGCAGGTCCTTCACTCCCTGCATTCTTAGGAACGGAGGCAGACGCTTGGACCGGTGAGAGCCGGGGCCGTTGGAAGGGTGAGTATATCAATATTTTTTATTTTTATTCTTTATTTTATACATGAATATGGATCCCAGGGCCTGAAGGAGAGTTTCTTCTCCTTCAGACCCTGGGAACCATTCCGATATATTGTGTCCCATTGATATGCATTGGTATCGGGTATCGGTATCGGCGATATCCGATATTTTTTGGATATCGGCCGATCCAATCCGATACCGATACCTTTGCATATCGGAAGGTATCGCTCAACACTACTCAGGAGACTCTTTGCATGGAACAAGACAACTACAGGATAGTTTTATAAGTGGTAAAGTCTATATTATCACACGGTGATTCAAACAGGTGCAGAGAGAAACTCAAGTCCACAACACTTGGTGTAAATAATAAATGCAGCTTAGCAGTCTATAGGAAACTTCAGAGGAAAATGAAATCATGCAGAAAGTCTATGAAGCACAATTATTCTTGAGGATACTTGACACAAATAAGTCCTTGCTTAGTCCAAAACACAGATAGATATGCTTATAAGGCAGTTCAAATAATATCTTAGCTCAACCAGGGAGGCCTGGGTAATAGTCTCAGGTTCTTGCAGAGCAGCAACAGCTTACATGTCCAGCAAATGCAGATGGCAGTAAACACGAGCAGCAGATGAAGGAGGATTACTGGAACTGGTGTATGCAGCAGGAACTCAGAGCAGAGTAGCAGGATAACCCCACAGGTTCACAGGAGCAGGAATATAGCCAGGGAGTCACCAGAGGTCAGGAGCTGGATGCAAGGCAGAGTACTCTAGCACAGACTGAAGGCTGGGGGTGGAGTTTTATAGCAGGAAGACACAGTGCACATGAGACCAAAGACGCCATCTTGGAAAAGGGCAGTAATGCACAAAAGGTAATAAAAAATGTTCAGAGTCCTGACAGATGGGGACATGATCTGGTTCTCTGGGTGGATCTCTAATCATGGGCTTTAAACCTTCAACAAAGGCACAGGACAGTAAGCGGGTGTGAACCTTGGACATGCTCTCGTATCCTGTCATCTTTGCCACAACCAGTTATAATTTTTTTCTACTGACTCGGTGTCATCCTGCTGGATATCACAAAGGATGGCTGACTGAGAGGCTAACCTGTCCTGACCCCACTGGGTGAGTTTTGTCACATACTATTTCCCTCAATATAGTGAAGTCTCCTATTGTCCCTGCCACAAGGGGGTAGAACATATCCCCTGCCTCTGCTGACCCCAGGTCCTCTAAATCTCACCAACGGCAGGAGAAAACCTTTATAATTTTTATCTACCTCTCTAACAAATGGTATGGGAAACATTTAAGGGTCTGGCATTCTACTCATCATAACCAACATTTCACTAGGATTCCAAAGACACCACACACCCTCCTGGGGCTCTACAGTATCGGGTCCCCTAGACTGGTGTTTGAGGTCTGGTGGTAGTAATCTGGGTGAGCACTGCGGGCGAACAGCAGCAGCTGAGGTAAGCTGCCCACTCTGATTTAGTAATTGTCCCAGTGAATCTTGGATGAGAGCAAAAGATTGACGTATAACTGCTGTATCCATTTGGGTTTTGTCAGGGGAGGAACTGGAGGGCAGGGCAGGTCCTGAAGCGATGTTGGTCCGATCCAGTGAAGGCATGATATTAATTGCGGGCATGGCCAAGACTTATGGGAGTGTAGCACCTGGGGCACTGGTGGAGGAAGGGGGCAGACTATGCAAATGGATTTGGGGCTATAATAAATGATAGAATCCTGTCTTAGGAGTAGACGGTTAAAAGGTTACTATGTGCCGACAGAGGGCACCACATACATGACAGTTCTCCACTTAATCTGGGTTCTGATTCCTGCATACACAACATGTCCATTTTTCAGGGACAATGTAAGAGGGGGTGGACTCAAACTGGGAGCAGCAGAGGGCTCAACACCATCTTTGTTACATACTTTCACATATAAAAAACTTATCACCATGTTTTTCTTCCTTAAACTCACCTCTAGTTACACATTTTGATTTTTTTCCACCATATCTCAGCCTAATCTAAGAAGCCAGCATAATTTAAACATCCTCTCTGTTACATTAATACTCTTCTAGGAACCTTCAACAAATCTGCCACCCGGTGGATAACCAGATACTGAACAGAACCTATGCATTTCTTGCACAAATTTCTTTTCTTTAAGTTTCACCAATTTTTAACAGCACCTCTACCATGCTCAATCTGCCCCTTAATGAAAAGATTAACCCATCTCCTGTTTCTTTTAAAACAGGAATACAGGACTAGAGGGGAAAACTAGTGGGGACTCTTACAACACTAACTTTGGTATCCTATACTGTCGTTCCATAAATACAGGACTCACTATGGTGTCCTGCTCTGTCTCTCCATGCGTGACTTATAAATTTAATCATATGAAAACCATCAGCCTACGTCTAGGAGCCAGAACCATATTGGTTTACTTAGCAAGGTTGCTGCTGACAATCAACAACGTTGGCTCCACTGGGTACAATCAGCTAATCGCTACAATCCACCCTTACTTACAATGGACTAATGAAATGCCAAATTCACACGCCCCATACAACATAAAACACAACACAGGAGCTCAACACAGTACACAAGGTATCATCAGGGTTCATCAGAGTGATTTGTGCCCCTAACAGCTGTGGGTGGAATTGTGATCCACCCAATGGCTATTAACATGTTAAATGCCACTGTCAATCTCTCACGAAAGTGCGTCATTAATCCCATCCATCGGCGCTTGTGTCACATGACGTGGGTCGCCGATGGGTTGGCATGACAACCCGGGGTCTGCAGCAGAACCCTGTCACTGTCATTGCAGGATAACTGTGAGCGCCACCCAGCGGTCGGCTTTCATAGCAAGTGGGCATTTCTGCTACACAGAGCAGGGCTGAAGCAAACAGATGATCGCAGCTTCTAATATACCATGACGACTATTGAAGCAAGTAAAAAATTAAAAAAAAAAATATAAAAAAATATAAAAGTTCAAATCACCCCCCATTTGCCCCATTCCAAATAAAACAATAAAAAAATACAATACACAAAAATACACATATTTGGTATTGCCGCATTCAGAATTGCCCAATCTATCAATATATAAAAATAATTAATCTGATCGGTAAACGGCGTAATGAAAAAAAAAAATCAAAACGCTAGAATTATGTTTTTTTGGTCCACGCAACAAAATGTAATAACTAGTGTTGAGCATTCCGATACCGCAAGTATCGGGTATCGGCCGATATTTGCTGTATCGGAATTCCGATACCGAGTTCCGATATTTTTGTGATATCGGAAATCGGAAGTTCCCAGTGTATGGTTCCCAGGGTCTGGAGGAGGGGAGACTCTCCTTCAGGCCCTGGGATCCATATTCATGTAAAAAATAAAGAATTAAAATAAAAAATATGGATATACTCACCCCTCCGGCGGCCCCTGGACCTTAGCGATGTAACCGGCAGCCTCCGTTCCTAAGAATGCATGAGTTTAGGACCTGCGATGACGTCGCAGCTTGTGATTGGTCACGTGAGCGGTCACATGAGCGGTCACGCGACCAATCATAAGCCGCGACATCATCGAAGGTCCTTCACTCCTCATTCTTAGGAATGGAGGCTGCCGGTTACATCGCTAAGGTCCAGGGGCCGCCGGAGGGGTGAGTATATCCATATTTTTTATTTTAATTCTTTATTTTTTACATGAATATGGATCCCAGGGCCTGAAGGAGAGTTTCCTCTCCTTCAGACCCTGGGAACCATCTAGGATAGCTTCCGATACTTGTGTCCCATTGACTTGCATTGGTATCGGGTATCGGTATCCGCGATATCCGATATTTTTTGGATATCGGCCGATCCCATCCAATACCGATTCCTTTGAGTATCGGAAGGTATCGCTCAACACTAGTAGTAACGGGAAATCAAAAGATTATATCTACAGCAAAATGGTGTCAATAAAAACATCAGCTCTGAACTCGTAATGACCTGGAGAATCATAATGGCAGGTCAGTTTTAGCATTTAGTGAACATGGTAAAAAAAACAAAACAATTGTATAATTGCGCTTTTTTTGCAATATCACCGCAGTTTGAATTTTTTTCTGCATTCCAGTACACTATATGTTCAAAAGTACAACTAATTGCACAAAAATACTTACTTGGCCATACTGATGGAAAAATAAAAAAAGATATGGTTCTGGGAAGAAGGGGAGCAAAAGACGGAAACTCAAAAATGGAAAAACCCAAGGTGGTGAAGGGGTTAAAAGCAGAAACCCCCATATATGATCTAATTTTACAAACAACATTCCCCAATGAATTTATCTAGTGGTGCAGTAATCATATTGAAACCACATATGCCTCACATAATTTTATTCCATTTTTCTACCATTGGGCGGTGAAGAAAGAATAATTACATTTTTACCACTAAAATGTTGTTTTAGCCCCAAGTTTTTAATTTTGTGTAAGGGCTAATAGGAGAAAACCTGATTTTTATTAAAGTTAGTGTGAATAACAAAGCAGAAAAAGTCAAAAAGAAATTTAACCCGTTCCTCATATCCACTGTAAGTCGGATGTGGGCGTATGAAGTAGACTCTCAGGCTAAGCCTGCCCCACCAGTCCCTGACAGGGGCCTTAACATCGCCCTGGCATAGGAGCACATCCATTCTATGTGCCCATCTGCAACTCCGTGATGTGAGTGGGGTGTGCCGATGGCTTGCTATGGCAGCCGGGGGTCTGCTGATACTCACTATACCTGCCATCACAAAGTTCAGTTGAACGGAAAAGCCTGGGATCCGGCTGAGGCAAGCGAAGTGCAAAAATCCAACGTGGAAGCAGGTAAGTACAATGCCCAATTTTATTGAAGAAATAAATCACATCCATAAAAACATGGTAAGTGCAGTTCTGGTCACAGTGGATACAACCAATGCGTTTCAGCTCCGATGAGCCTTATTCATGGTTGTTTAGACAGGTTTTTATGGATGTGATTTATTTCTTCAATAAAATTGGATATTTTACTTACCTGCTTCCACGCTGGATTTTTCCTCATCAAAGTACAAACCACCCCCTTTTCCCCCCCATTGAAAATAAAGTTATATTTTAAAAAAATACACAAATGTGGTATCACAGAGTCTATAAAAGTTTGATCTACGAAAATATAAAATTAACTAACCCAATCGGTAAACAATATGCAAAGAAAAAATTCTAAATGTCAAAATTGTGTCTTCCTAGTCATCGCAACACCGCAAAAAAATGTATTAAGAATAGTGATGAGCGAATATACTCATTACTCGAGATTTTCCGAGCACGCTCAGGTGTCCTCCGAGTATTTTTTAGTGCTCGGAGATTTAGTTTTTCTTGCCGCAGCTGAATGATTTACATCTGTTAGCCAGCATAAGTACATGTGGGGATTCCCTAGCAACCAGGCAACCCCCACATGTACTTATGCTCAAAAGAGTATAGGTCATACAAATGATGTGTACCATACACCAGAGTCCTACATGCCATAATATTTGATAGCTAACAAACCTCTAAATAGTAGCCCGATGCAAAGATTTGCAGATAAGAATAAATATATGCAGGCTGGTAGCAATCACGAAATACATACAAAATATACCTGCTGCTACCATATAGTAAATGTTAGATATTCAAGCCATCCTCTTGTGAGAGGGTTATATGAAACCAGTCAGCTGCAAGGACCTCATTAAGCATATATTTAAATTAATGAAGCTAACAAGTAATGTGTAGACCACTGACACATAAGCAACATAATACCCTTATCACAATTTACCAGATAATAATAATTTAGACCCATGTGGGTATAATGGTCCATAAAAATTGCAAAAAAAAGGCAAAAGGCAAAATGAGGCATAAAGATAGAGAGACTGCCACTTGAGATACCAGTAAACCAGTAAGACCAAATACTTTACCCTATTCTAAGGTCATGGTCGCCCCCATGTGGCAGAACAGTCAGGCAGAGTAGGTGCTAGACCCACGCCTATCGACACAACAGGGTGTCTTTCTCAAGGTCAGATCTGGGGGGCCATACTCATACTCATTTGATTGTAATCGGAGTTGTGTATTTTTTAAATGTTTCTAATGGTTTTTATATGTGGTGGTTTTCAATAAAAAGCATTCTTATATAACACTTCATAAAAAATTCTCTTGGTGATCCCCTTCTTTTTTATGCATACACTTTTTCTTTGATTTGTGCTGTGTTGTTTTGTATGCATTGGGTGATCCCAGTATTCTTGTATTGATTGACGGTGCCCACTTATTCATCTATATATATAATCGTCTAAGGGCCACTTCCATCTGTCTGTCTGTCTGTTTGTCTGTCTGTCACAGAAATCCCGCGTCGCTGATTGGTCGCGGCCGGCCGGCCGCGACCAATCAGCGACAGGCACAGTCCGGCCGCGAATTCGCCCCTTCCAACTGTCAGAGCCCCCTCCAGTCAGTGCTCACCTAGGGTTAATGGCTGCTTTACACCATGTTATGCCGCGGTGTAACGCAGTCCGTTAACGCTGCTATTAACCCTATGTGACCAACTTTTTACTATTGATGCTGCCTATGCAGCATCAATAGTAAAAAGATCTAATGTTAAAAATAATAAAAAAAAAAAAAATCATTATATACTCACCTTCCGGCCCCTTTCCCACTCCTTGCGATGCTCCGGGCCACGCATTGCGGTCTCATGAGATGATGACGTAGCGGTCTCGCGTGGCTGTGTTATATACTACGTGGGCTGTGCTATATACTACGTAGCTGTGCAATAAACATGACTGGGCAATATACTACGTCGATGTGTTATATACTACGTGGCCTGTGTTATATACTACGTGGCCTGTGTTATATACTATGTGGGCTGTGTTATATACTATGTGGGCTGTGTTATATACTAACGTGGGCTGTGCAATATACATGGCTGGGCAATATACTATGTGGCCATGCTATATACTACGTGGCTGTTATATACTACATGGGCTGTGTTATATACTACGTGGCCTGTGTTATATACTATGTGGGCTGTTATACACTGCGCGGGCTGTGTTATATACTATGTGGGCTGTGCTATATACTACGTGGGCTGTGTTATACACTGCGTGGGTTGTGCTATATACTACGTGGGCTGTATTATACACTGCTTGGGCTGTGCTATATACTACGTGGGCTGTGCTATATACTACGTGGCTGTGCTATATGCTACGTGGCTGTGGTATATACTACGTGGGATGTGCTATATACTACGTGGCTGTGCTATATCCTACGTGGCCTGTGCTATATACTACGTTGCTGTGCTATATGCTATGTGGGCTATGTGGGCTGTGTTATATGCTACATGGGCTGTGTTATATGCTACTTGGCTGTGGTATATTTCTCTGCTGTATCATGAATCGTGGTATGTGTTAAAGAGGGGGGCCCACTGAGAAAACAAGTAGCCGGCCCTGGCTTCACTGATTAGTCATGCCCGGCCGGCCGCGAACAATCAGCGACAGGCGCAGTCCGGCCGCGAATTGGTGCGCCCAGCCGGCAGAATCCTGTGTATTAATTGCATTATTCTGAAAACTTCATAAATAAACTACATACATATTCTAGAATACCCAATGCGTTAGAATCGGGCCACCATCCAGTATACATATAATCCTCTGGAATGCTCTACCCTAAGAAAATAGGACCAGCCACAATGTGCACAGTTTTAGGTGCTCCCTCAAAACACATTTGTTCATAGCGGCAGCCTATCATGTTCCCTAATCAAAGTCATTTTATTTTTGTGTAAGTGTGTGTGTGTTGCCCATTTACTATCTCCACCTATCCCCACCCCCTGAAGATGGCTGGACCTTCATTGTAAATACATAATTGTAAATACACACCTGTAATTTGCATCTCCCCCACCTCATTGTAGATTGTAAGCTCTCACGAGCAGTGCTGTTTTATTTTGCCTTAATCATTATATTATTGTTAATGCTGTTACCTGACCTAGATCTTCCTTACCTGACCTATCGCAATGAACAACATCACGCTTTCCCCCGTACCGGAAGTTCACTGCCCCGGAGTAACCCTTGACTCTGCCCTGTCTCTCAAACCGCACATCCAAACTCTTTCCACCTCCTGTTGCCTCCAGCTCAAAAATATCTCCAGAATCCATCCTTTCCTCAGCCTTCAATCTGCTAAAATGCTTGTGCATGCCCTTATCATTTCCCACCTCGACTAATGCAACATCCTTTTCTGTGGCCTCCCTGCTAACACCCTTGCACTTCTCCAGTCCATCCTTAACTCTGCTGACCGATTAATTCATCTCTCTCCTCGCTACTCCTCCTCTTCCCCCTTCTGCAAATCTCTTCACTGGCTCCCATTCCCTTAGCGTATTCAGCTCAAATTACTAATACTGACATACAAAGCCATCCATAACCTGTCTCCTCCATATATCTCTGAACTAATCTCCAGATATCTTCCCTCACGTAATCTCCGGTCCTCCCAAGACCTGCTTCTCTCCTCCACACTTATTCGCTCCTCACCCAACTGCTCCAAGACTTCTCCCGAATATCCCCCATCCTCTGGAATTCTTTGCCCCAACACGTTCGACTATCAACCACATTCGTATCCTTCAGATGGAACCTAAAAACCCCCCTCTTCAGGAAAGCTTACAGCCTGCACTGACCCCACTGCCTCCTCACCACTACGGGAGATACTGCCTCACCAACACCGGAGCTCCTGCAACCATCAACCTATGGTCTCCTTTCCCACTATCCTGTAGAATGTAAGCTCGCAAGGGCAGGGTCCTTGCCCCTCTGTAACAGTCTGTAACTGTTAGTTTGCTTACTGTAAGTGATATCTGTAATTTGTATGTAACCCCTTCTCATGTACAGCACCATTGAATCAATGGTGCTATATAAATAATAATAATAGTAATACTTATGACTGTTGTGTTTGAAACCGTTTAACTGTAAAGCACTGTGGAATATGTTGGCGCTAAATAAAGATTATTATTATTATTATTATTAATAATAATAATAATGCAATTACTGGCAAAACAGCATAACATTTTTTGTGTAGTTTTGACTATGTGAAGTGGGAATATGCTGCTATTACAAATGATAGCATATTAAGCTCATAGTCTGGAGCCATGGCGACTTTATGGTTGAATGATCTGTTGCAAGATCAACCTTGTGCAAGCCTAGATAGGTCCACTAGAGTCTTCTTCGCTGTTGTCTTGATTGTATCAAGTCATCGGGTTTCTGATCTTCCTCTTCGCTTTGTTCCTTGAATTCTTCCAACTATGATGCCCTTCTCCAGTGATTGCTCTCTTCGTATGATGTGTCCAAAGTAGACAAGTCGTAGCTTGATGATCCTAGCTTTGAGTGACATTGTTACGGATCTGCAGCTCAGGACTAGGGTAGAAGGGGGAACAGCTGACCCTGTACTAGGACTAGGCTGAAACTACAATGGGGTGGGCGACCTATTCCTTGTGAATAGACCCACCAACGTTTCCTAGGCTAAACTCAAATGAAGACCTACAGGTAAGGGGGAAAAACAAAAACACCTCCTAGAAGGAAAATAGAGGAAGGTGCAGAAACGAATGGAAAACCAAAAACAAAACTGGCAGAACTAGAGATCCCAAAACTGCAAAATATCAAACACAGAAAGCTAAGGTGCCAAGCCAGAACACTAGCGGACTAACACTGTTATCCAGCACGGACTGGGAGGCAGATGCTGGGTAATAAAGGGTGATGAAATCACCTGACCTAGGACAAACCCAGCACCAGTGGAAAAAGACCAGCAGCCAGAAAATCACAACAAGATGGTGGATGGTCAAAACGAAATAGATTCTAACAGACATATCTGGTTTGATTTGTTCCAAATACATTAGCTTTTTTTCTGATTGCCATCCATGGTATTAATAACATCCTTCTCCAGCACCATATTTCGAAGACATCAATTATGATATTTTAAACTTCTTGACTTAATTAAATCAAGGGGCATCCAAGATAGCGGATGTAAACTCCTTTCTAATTTACTGCATACCCTATGAATTTCCATGAGTAGTAGGCATTCACATTTTCCTGTGCTAAGTTAAAGTTTATTTTAAACTGTCATTTTACTACTTTATACATTTAGCAAGGATATTCTTTTGGTATCTTACCGTGACAAATGAAATTGATCTGCTTATCCCAAATTTATGAAACAAAATGACACCTTCACAAATGCTATAGATGGAGTAATTAGTTGCAGTTACACTTTAGACTTCAGAAAATAGGGTTACTGTCATTGTTTTTTCCGAACTTAAAAACCATTACTAACTGACTTACTAAATAACTGAAGGCTAAAATTGTATTAGCAACACAGTCCTCTGCTGCACAGAGCAGTGTAAAATTGGCATTTGCTTTAATATTATTTTGTGGAACGTGATAAAAGTTGTAGCTAATTGGTTTGGATCAATGCGTTTACAACGTTTCAACGAAATTAAATTTCAATTAAAAACAGAAAAGATTTTAGACACTGGGACTGATAAGGCATTGCCACATCTCCATCTGGTACTGACTCAATGACTGTTTAAAATGCTGGATGCCAGTTTGAGAGACACATTTGATAACCGGCCAAGGTCCACTGGAGGTAAAACAATGTCCACCCTTTTTACAAGGGTTCATTGTTCCAAAACAATAAAGCTCTCTGGCTTATTTGAATGTCAACAATTCAGGCAATTTGATGTTCGGAGCCATCAAATAGAATATTTTGTGTATCAGTTTATTATTTCAGTGGCAGTTATTTGCATCATTCATACTAAAGGATGTTTGCTAATGAGTGCTTGGCTGCTGAAAATTCCTGCGAGGCTGAATGCTCTTTGTGCTCACAAAAGGGTCCAAATCACTGGAGAGAGACCGACTGGACAAATCATTCATCTATGCAAATGCCAGCCGAAATGGTCAGATGCATTTATTACCCTCCTCATTATAGTAAACAAGGGAAGAATCGTGACTGGCAGTTATCAACTTGCCCTACGGTATGATTTGTTCTTCTACCACTATTTAAATGAGAAGAAAAAAAGGCATGCCGCTGGGGACTATATTGGTTTGTAAAAGAGTAAATGTCACATAGACCTATGCTTAAAGACTTTTGATTGACAAATGTTTTACTTGACATATCAAACATTGGTATTTTCCATATCAAATACACTGTATTTATTAAATTAAAAAAAAAAATAACCCATTGTTGGATTATAAAAATTAACCCTCAAAAACAATTACACCATAGGCTTTTTGATTTAGCTAAAAAAAATGCACAAACTAGCTTTAGCAAAAAGAAACGAGCAAGATGTTAACATTACTAATAAAACATGGCAGAGACTTTTGTTTAACCCCTTAGTGACAGAGCCAATTTGGTACTTAATGACCGAGCCAATTTTTACAATTCTGACCAGTGTCACTTTATGAGGTTATAACTCTGGAACGCTTTATCGGATCCCGCTGATTCTGAGATTGTTTTTTCGTGATATGTTGTACTTCAAGTTAGTGGTAACATTTCTTCGATATTACTTGCGATTATTTATGAAAAAAATGGAAATATGGCGAAAATTTTTAAAATTTTGCAATTTTCAAACTTTGTATTTTTATGCCCTTAAATCAGAGAGATATGTCACAAAAAATAGTTAATAAATAACATTTCTCACATGTCTACTTTACATCAGCACAATTTTGGAAACAATTTTTTTTTTGTTAGGGAGTTATAAGGGTTAAAAGTTGACCAGCAATTTCTCATTTTTACAACACCATTTTTTTTTAGGGACCACATCACATTTGAAGTGATTTTGAGGGGTCTATATGATAGAAAATAACCAAGTGTGACACCATTCTAAAAACTGCACCCCTCAAGCTGCTCAAAACCACATTCAAGAAGTTTATTAACCCTTTACGTACTTCACAGGAACTAAAACAATGTGGAAGAAAAAAATGAACATTTAACTTTTTTTTGCAAACATTTTACTTCAGAACCATTTTTTTTAATTTTCACAAGTGTAAAAACAGAAATTTAACCACAAATTTTGTTGTGCAATTTTTCCTGAGTACGCCGATACCCCATATGTGGAGGTAAATCACTGTTTGGGCGCACCGCAGAGCTTGGAAGTGAAGGAGCACCGTTTGACTGTTTCAATGCAGAATTGGCTGGAATTGAGATCGGACGCCATGTCGCGTTTGGAGAGCCCCTAATGTGCCTAAACAGTGGAAACCCCCCACAAGTGACACCATTTTGGAAACTAGACCCCCCAATGAACTTATCTAGATGTGTGGTGAGCACTTTGAACCCCCAAGTGCTTCACAGAAGTTTATAACGTAGAGCCGTGAAAATAAAAAATCGCATTTGTTTTCACAAAAATGATTTTTTCGCCCACAAATTCTTATTTTTACAAGGGTAACAGGAGAAATTAGACCACAAAAGTTGTTGTGCAATTTCTTCTGAGTACGTCGATACCCCATATGTGGAGGTAAACCACTGTTTGGGCGCACCGCAGAGCTTGGAAGTGAAGGAGTGTCGTTTTACTTTTTCAATGTAGAATTGGCTGGAATTGAGATCGGACGCCATGTCACGTTTGGAGAGCCGCTGATGTGCCTAAACAGTGGAGACCCCCCACATATGACACCGTTTTGGAAACTAGACCCCTTAAGGAACTTATCTAGATGTGTGGTGAGCACTTTAAACCCCCAGGTGCTTCACAGAAGTTTATAACGTAGAGCTGTGAAAATAAAAAAATCGCATTTTTTCTACAAAAATGATCTTTTTGCCTCCAAATTTTTATTTTACCAAGGGTAACAGGAGAAAATGGACCCCAGAAGTTGTTGTACAATTTGTCTTGAGTACGCCGACACCCCATATGTGGGGGTAAACCACTGTTTGGGCGCATGGCTGAGCTCGGAAGCAAAGGAGCGCCATTTGACTTTTCAATGCAAAATTGACTGGAATTGAGATCGGACGCCATGTCGCGTTTGGAGAGCCCCTGATGTGCCTAAACAGTAGAAACCCCCAAAAAGTGACCCCATTTTGGAAACTAGACCCCCAAAGGAACTTATCTAGATGTGTAGTGAGAACTTTGAATGCCCAAGTGCATCACAGAAGTTTATAATGCAGAGTCGTGAAAATAAAAAATATATATTTTTTAACAATAAAGATTTTTTAGCCCCCAAGTTTTTATTTTCACAAGTGTAACAAGAGAAATTGGACCCCAAAAGTTGTTGTCCAATTTGTCCTGAGTATGCTGGTACCCCATATGTGGGGGTAAACAACTGTTTGGGCGCACGGCAGAGCTCGGAAGGGAAGGAGCGCCATTTTGGAATGCAGACTTTGATAGAATTGTCTGCGGGCGTTATGTTGCGTTTGCAGACCCCTAATGTACCTAAACAGTAGAAACCCCCAACAAGTGACCCCATTTTGGAAAATAGACCCCCCCAAGGAACTTATCTAGATATGTGGTGAGAACTTTGAATGCCCAAGTGCTTCACAGAAGTTTATAATGCAGAGTAGTGAAAATAAAAAATATTTTTTTTCCCACAAAAAAGATTTTTTTAGCCCCCAAATTTTTATTTTCACAAGGGTAACAAGAGAAATTGGACCCCAAACGTTGTTGTCCAATTTGTCCTGAGTATGCTGGTACCCCATATGTGGGGGTAAACCACTGTTTGGGCGCACGGCAGAGCTCGGAAGGGAAGGAGCGCCATTTTGGAATGCAGACTTTGATAGAATTGTCTGCGGGCGTTATGTTGTGTTTGCAGACCCCTAATGTACCTAAACAGTAGAAACCCCCAACAAGTGACCACATTTTAGAGAATAGACCCCCCAAGGAACTTATCTAGATATGTGGTGAGAACTTTGAATGCCCAAGTGCTTCACAGAAGTTTATAATGCAGAGTAGTGAAAATAAAAAATATTTTTTTTCCCACAAAAAAGATTTTTTTAGCCTCCAAATTTTTATTTTCACAAAGGTAACAAGAGAAATTGGATGCCAATATTTGTTCTCCAATTTGTCCTGAGTATTCTGGTACCCCATATGTGGGGGTAAACCACTGTTTTGGCACACGGCAGAGCTCGGAAGAGAAGGAGCGCCATTTTGGAATTCAGACTTTGATAGAATTGTCTGTGGGTGTTATGTTGCGTTTGCAGAGCCCCTGATGTACCTAAACAGTAGAAACCCCCACTAGTGACCAAATTTTGGAAACGAGACCCCCTAAGGAACTTATCTAGATATGTGGTGAGAACTTTGAATGCCCAAGTGCTTCACAGAAGTTTATAATGCAGAGTAGTGAAAATAAAAAATATTTTTTTTCCCACAAAAAAGATTTTTTTAGCCTCCAAATTTTTATTTTCACAAAGGTAACAAGAGAAATTGGATGCCAATATTTGTTCTCCAATTTGTCCTGAGTATTCTGGTACCCCATATGTGGGGGTAAACCACTGTTTTGGCACACGGCAGAGCTCGGAAGAGAAGGAGCGCCATTTTGGAATTCAGACTTTGATAGAATTGTCTGTGGGTGTTATGTTGCGTTTGCGGAGCCCCTGATGTATCTAAACAGTAGAAACCCCCACAAGTGACCAAATTTTGGAAACAAGACCCCCTAAGGAACTTATCTAGATATGTGGTGAGAACTTTGAATGCCCAAGTGCTTCACAGAAGTTTATAATGCAGAGTAGTGAAAATAAAAAATATTTTTTTTCCCACAAAAAAGATTTTTTTAGCCTCCAAATTTTTATTTTCACAAAGGTAACAAGAGAAATTGGATGCCAATATTTGTTCTCCAATTTGTCCTGAGTATTCTGGTACCCCATATGTGGGAGTAAACCACTGTTTTGGCACACGGCAGAGCTCGGAAGAGAAGGAGCGCCATTTTGGAATTCAGACTTTGATAGAATTGTCTGTGGGTGTTATGTTGCGTTTGCGGAGCCCCTGATGTACCTAAACAGTAGAAACCCCCACAAGTGACCAAATTTTGGAAACTAGACCCCCTAAGGAACTTATCTAGATATGTAGTGAGAACTTTGAAAGCTCAAGTGCTTCACAGAAGTTTATAATGCAGAGTAGTGAAAATAAAAAAATATTTTTTTTTCCAACAAAAAAGATTTTTAGCCCCCAAGTTTTTATTTTCACAAGGGTAACAGGAGAAATTGGACCCCAAAAGTTGTTGTCCAATTTATCCCGAGTACGCTGATGCCCCATATGTGGGGGTAAACCACTGTTTGGGCGCACGGCAGAGCTCAGAAGGGAGGGAGTACCATTTGACTTTTTTAGCGCAAAATTGGCTGTCGTGTTTGGAGACCCCCTGATGTACCTAAACAGTGGAAACCCCCAAATTATAACTCCAACCCTAACTCCAACACACCCCTAACCCTAATCTCAACCCGATCCATAATCCTAATCACAACCCTAACGATAATCACAACCCTAACCCCAAAACAGCCCTAATCTCAACCCTAACCATAACCCTAATCAAAACCCTAAATCCAACACACCCCTAACCCTAATCCCAACCCTAACCCTAATCCCAACCCTAATCCCAAACGTAACACTAATCCCAACCCCAATCCAAACCCTAACCCTAATCCCAACTCTAACCCTAACTTTAGCCCCAACCCTAACCCTAACTTTAGCCCCAACCCTAACCATAACTTTAGCCCCCGTCATCACAAAAAAAGTTCAATGTAACCTTTTTTTTGTACGTCGCGTCCGCCATTTCCACGCATGCGTGGCCGTAACTCTGCCCCCTCCTCCCCAGGACACAGACTGGGCAGCGGATTCGTTGAAAAACTGCATCCGCTGCCCATGTTGTGCACAATTTTCACAACGTGCGTCGGTACGTCGGGCCGACGCATTGCGACCGCCCCGTACCGACGCAAGTGTGAAAGAAGCCTAAGGCTACTTTCACACTAGCGTCGTACTCAGCCCATCGCAGTGTGTCGGGCCGACGTACCGACGCTAGCGTTGTAAGCACCGCACAACGGGTGCAGCGGATGCTGTTTTTTCAACGCATCCGCTGCCCCATTGTGAGGTGCGGGGAGGCGGGGGCGGAGTTCCGGCCACGCATGCGCGGTCGGAAATGGCGGACACGTCGCACAAAAAAGTTACATGTAGCTTTTTTTGTGCCGACGGTCCGCCAAAGCACGATGCATCCGTCGCACGACGGATGCGACATGTGGCAATCCGTCGCAATGCGTCGCTAATGCAAGCCAATGGAGAAAAAACGCATGCTGCAAGCACTTTTGCAGGATGCGTTTTTTCTCCAACGACGCATTGCGATGGAAGCCAAAAAACGCTAGTGTGAAAGTAGCCTAACCCTAGCTCTAACCCTAACTCTAACCCTAACTCTAACCCTAACTCTAACCCTAACCCTAACCCTAACCCTAATTTTAGCCCCAACTCGTCTTCTCCTGCCGGCCGGCAGATGGCAGCAGATGGCGGGCGCACTGCGCATGCGCCCGCCATGATGAAAAAGCCGGCTGGCAGGAGAAGACAGAAGAGGACCCAGGGACACCGGGTGAGTATGTTAGGGTCCCCGAATCCCCCTATTTCTCTGTCCTCTGATGTGCGATCACATCAGAGGACAGAGAATTACAGATCGCTTTTTTTTTTTTTTTCGGTCGCCGGTAAACTGTTAATTACCGGCGATCGCAAAACAGGGGTCGGTGCAAACCGACCCCGATCTTGTTCTTTGGGGTCTCGGCTACCCCCGGCAGGCGAGACCCCAAAGATCTTCCGGGTGCCGGGCGGCGGGCGTACTGCGCGTGCGCCCGCCATTTTTTCCTGGAAAAAAGATGGCGGCGCCCATCGGGAGCCACGAGGAGCACCGGGGGAGATATGTGAGTATTGGGGGGCTATCGGGGGCCATCGGGGACCCTATTTCTCTGTCCTCCGATGTGCGATCACATCGGAGGACAGAGAAATTAAAAGGCAAATCGCGTTTTGTTTTGTTTTTGTTGCGACCGCCGGTAAACGGTTAATTACCGGCGATCGCAACTCGGGGGTCGGTAAAAACCCCCCGAATCATGTTCTCTGGGATCTCGGCTACCCTCGGCAACCGAGACCCCAGAGAAAATCCGACTCTGGGGGGCGCTATTCACTTTTTCCACAGCGCCGTTAATTAACGGCGCTGTGGTTTAAGTACCCTTAGCGGCCGCCGTTAAAAGGCGTATCGGCGGTCGTTAAGGGGTTAAAAAGTTTTTCATTGCTATTTTTGGAGTAAACGTGTATTATATTATGCGGTGTTGTTAATGACATAAATATATATATTTTTACATATTGTATTATTCTGAAATCGAAACTTATATACTGTACTATTTATGATGCCTGATTACTGGACTGGTGAGAAGCTAGGAGGAAGCACTAGTATTAATGCCGGTATGGGACAGGAAAGTGGAATATGACCCACTGTTATAGAATAGTAACCAGCAGTCCCATTTATATGAAGTCATGTACTATTACCGCTGTATGTTGCTGTTGTAAAAGTAATCAGGAAGAAGTAATAAATCAAAGTAGTAGTAGGAAGTATTTCAGTGTGTGGCTGAGGCCACATGGATTAAAGGGAACCTGTGACCCCCAAAATCGATGGTGAGGTAAGCTCATCGTCATCAGGGGCTTATCTACAGCATTCTGTAATGCTGTAGATAAGCCCCCGATGTTACCTGAAAGAGGAGAAAAAGACTTTACATTATACTCACCCAGGGGCGGTCCCGCTGCGGTACGGGTCCGATAGGTGTCGCGGTCCGGTCCGGCGCCTCCCATCTTCATTCCATGATGTCCTCTTCTGGTCTTCATGCTGCGGCTGCGGAGCAGGCGTACTTTGTCTGCCCTGTTGAGGGCAGAGCAAAGTACTGCAGTGCGCAGGCGCCGGGCCTCTCTGACCTGTCCCGGTGCCTGTGCACTGCAGTACTTTGCTCTGCCCTCAACAGGGCAGACAAAGTACGCCTGCACTGCAGCTGCGGCGTGAAGACCAGAAGAGGACGTCATGGAATGAAGATAGGAGGCACCGGACCTGAGACACCCATCGGACCCGGACAGCAGCAGGACCGCCCCTGGATGAGTATAACATAAACTCTTTTTCTCCTCTTTTAGGTAACATCGGGGGCTTATCTACAGCATTACAGAATGCTGTAAATAAGCCCTGATAACGTTGAGCTTACCTCACCATCGATTTTGGGGGTGACAGGTTCCCTTTAATAAGTAAGCCAGCTAAGCTGGAGGCAAAAGAGTATGACAAGGAGTCTGTGAAGTTCTAGGATAGTAGGTCACTTAGTTCTCTATAGGATACACATTGGGGAGAGTCATTCGCTGGATACCCCTCAACTATGCCTCATGAAGAGCATACACTAGCCTTTAGGTTTTTTGCTGCTTGAGAATAGGGGTGCTAGTTTAGTCTAGATGTTGAAAAGATGAGGAAAAAGGCAGAGAAACCCATATAAATGCCTTAGGAAGGGTACGTTTTGGAAATCCATTGTGGCTGTAAACAGCATGTAGCAGAGAGTTGGCAGCACTGATGCTTGTAATGTAGTCTGGTTGGTTTCATCCTGTGGTGCAGTAACAAAATTTAAGGGTGGAAGAAGGGATTGATTGTGTAGAATTGCCTATAAATATGACCAAGGATAGTGGTGACCGTCCTCCTATTTCTGTGCTGAACCTTGTGAGGCAAGCTTAACCTGTGAAACAAGTTCTGCAAAGTGGCGTGTAGAGATCAGTGTGAGCTAACACAGATTTGAGGTCCCTGTGGTACTAACAGGGACTTGAGTTCTATAATTATGGTAATCAAAAGTCTGTTGTCATAATATGTCATTCAGTGTGTACTGCAACCATCAAGCTCTAGTGCCTTGTATGAGATTTGCAACCATCTAGCTTGTTGCGCCACTGTGCACAAACAAAAAATAAGGTAAAGCTCTATTGTTTTAACCAAACTTGGTCTAAGATAGTTTTTAAAGAGGGAGACAATCAGCCATTTTGTTGTATTCTATCTCAGAACAGCATATGTTATACAATGGCTTGCGAAAGTATTTTCTCCCCTTGGCATTTTTTGTGATTTGCTAAGTCACAACCTGAAATTTCACAGGCATTTTTAGGGTTTGCATCAGTTCATGTAAAGAACATACCTACAACTATGAACATTTGGTTTTCTTTTCATTGTGACACAAACATCAAATCGAACAAAATAACTGAAAACTTCAGTGTGCATAACCATTCAACCCTCTAAAATTAGTACTTTGTAGACCCTCCTTTTGCAGCAATTGTAGCTGCAAGTCGCTTTGGACAAGTCTCTATGAGCGTTCAGATCTGGCCACTTGGATTTTTGCCCGCTCCTCAAGGCAAAACTGCTCCAGTTTCTTCAAGTTAGATGGTTTCCTCTAGTAAACAGCAATCTTAAAGTCTGACCACAGATTCTCACTTGGGTTAAGGTCTGGGCCTTGACAAGGTCACTCCAAAGCATTTAAATGATTCCCCTTAAAACCACTCCATTGTTGCCTTAACAGTATGCTTTGGGTCATTGTCCTGTTGAAAGGTGATGCCCTGTCCCCGTCTTAAATCACTGACAGACTGAAACAGATTTTGCTAAAGAATATCTCTGTATTTCACCATCCATCTTCTCCTTGATTTGGACCATTTTCCCTGTCCCTTCTGTCGAAAAACATCACCGCAGCATGATGCTGCCAGCATGTTTCACTTTGGGGACGGTGTTCTTGGGGTGATGAGCTGTGTTGGTTTGGAATCAGACATAACGTTTACCTTGGTGGCCAAAAAGTTCAATTTTGGTCTCACCAGACCACAGGACCACAACATCTTCCACCATACATTTTGGGGAGTCTCTCACATGTCTTTTGGAATGGTCAGAACGAGCCTCATACTTTTTGTGTGTAAGTAAAAGTTTTTTCCTGCCCACTTTTCAATAAATTCTACCTTATGGAGTGTTTGGCTTATTATGGTCCAGTCTCTGCATGAGAACTCTGTAGCTCCTTCAGGGTTACCTTATCCCTGTACTGCCTCTCTGATTATTGCCATCCTTGCTGAGAGTTTTGATGGGGTCCCACTCTTGGCAGGTTTGTTGTGGTGCCATGTTCTTTCCATTTGATGATAATGGACTTGATGGTTCTCTAGGGGATCATCATAGAATGGGTTATTTTTTTTTTGTAACCCAGCCCTGACTTGTACTTCTGAATACCTTTGTCACTGACATGTTTGGAGATCTGCTTGGTCTTCATGGTGTTGTTTGGTTAGTGGTGCCCCATGCTTAATGATGTTGCAGCCTCTGTGGCCTTTCAGAAAAGGTGTGTATATACTGCCAGACCATGTGACACCTATATTGCACAGAGATGGACTTCCTTTTACTAATCATGAGACTTATGAAGGTAATTGCTTGCACCAATACTTTTTAAGGGCTTCATCGCAAAAGGAGAAAATACACATGCACATCCAAATTTTTAGTTATTTGATCCCATAAATTGAATTTCTGACTATATTTTCTCACTTCACCAATTTAGACTATTTAGTGCTGATGTATCAGACAAAAATCGGATAACAAAAATATTTAAACAAAAGTAGTAATGTCACAAAATAGGCAAAAACCCAAGGGGGAAGGGGGAATATCTCTCTTAACCTCATACTGTGTTCACTGCATTGTGAGACCATCCTCTAGTTGATTGACAGGTCTATGGGAATTTATGAGAGCAAACAACCTGTCAAATCAGTCAACCAGAGAAGGGTGGAGCTACACAAGGAATTTAGCTTGAGGAGCTGTAAGTGCTTCCTCATGCTCCAATGCACTATTAAACTGATGTATGCAGAACTTCAAATGTGATTTTGTGGGGGACATAAAGGGATCAACTGGATTATCTTTTAAAGGCCTACAAAGTTTTACAAACTTTTTTTTTGGGGGGTAGACATTTTTGACAAGTTTCCTATAAGTGCTTTATGCAAAGTAATGTGCATATTTCTACATTTCCAATATATATTTATTTGTACCTGTCACGGTAAACTAAAACATCACCAGTGAATGTAGGTCATTGAGTCTTCCATTCTGTCAAGTTTTAAAAATACTATTTGCATGTTTCCTAGTTATATCAACAGTGTTTCAGGGACAGCTGTATGGCAACCTCTACAAATACCCTCGGGGCTGCCACCCAGGTTTCCAGGACTCATAAATATTAGATCTTCCTAGTTATACAGTGACACATTTCCAGTCTTGTTTTGCTAACGGGTTTCTCCAAGCCGACTGTTGCAGATCAGCTCTCATTCTCTTGATTAAGAGGTGATCTGCAGTACCTGGCAGTGGTCACTACACATTGATCAGAGCTCTGCAATGCAGTTCCACTCAACATTTACATCTGGCTGCCGACGGAGCTTATAAAATCGGATCAGTGGGGGTACCAGGTGTCGGACCCCCACTGCTCTGATTTTGATGACCTACAAGGGATAGGTCATCAATATTATATCACCAGAAAATGCAACATTATTTTAATACCCTATTTATTATATTGATGCATGATTTACCATATAACTTTGGTGTCCCCCCTAATTACTTATAGATTGTAGCGTGCCAGCAGAACCCTCACTCCTCTTTTCTGATTTATGTGTTATTCTGTAATGCCTTTATTGTCTGTACATTCCCCTCTCTAATGTAAAGTGCTGCGGAATATGTTGGTGCTATAGAAATAAAAAATGATTGTTATCCCTTTAAATTACTTGTCAAGTGTACTATTTTAGGGTTGCTTATGAACAAAAAAAAACTAGACTGCAGGGGTGAAGGCTTTTTTCATTGTATTTACCTGAAAAACATTTAGCGTTTTGGAGGGTGCAGTGAATACAGCATTTTACATACCATTCTTTACTCTGCAGTGAATAATATGATCAATGTCAGCAGGTTTGAATTAGTCATTGTGAACAGCTTTTCTCACAATGGATGTCAAATTTGCTGACTCCTGCAGATGAGAAAGAGGTAGGCACGTAATGTTGAATGGCAAAACATCTAGTACAAAGCTACAACTCAGTAATAAATGCCTCCTTATGATACACACTGATATAACAGGGTCTCTAAATCACATATATAAATTGTAGATTATGTATTACTGTATATATAGTTACATTATTTTCTAGTGGCATATTTATACACTAATTGTGTAATTCCTCTGTGCCTTTGGAAGGATAGGACTATATTTAATCAGAATTCAATGTGAATATTACTATATCAAGCATCCTGGCATTTTAATTCCCTTTAGAAATCTTGGTATAAGAATTTAATCACACAACCTGGAAATCCATTAGTTTTAGTAGGAAAAAAAAAATCTGCTCAATCTAATTCTGATGAAAAACCCAACAAATATGAGATGTCCTCACACAGCTAAATGAAAACATAAAACGTGACTGAATCAACAAGGGCATTACTTGTAAAATGCTTACCACAATGTTTATTGAGATTTGCAATTTCTTTAATAAAAGTTTAACCTGCATTTGACTGATGATAACAAGGGCAGTTTCAAATCAGGAGGCAGTTCTGTTACCCATGTGCTCACAATCCTGCTGATTTTACAGGAGGCATTCTGATAGGCCCTGTATCCCACCATACAAATCAAGTGGGAGAGACCCCATTGAGTCACTCTCTATGTTGATCATGGTTCAAGGAATAACTCTTCTCACATTGTATAAGCTTTTAAAAGCTAATTTCACTATACCTTAAGTGCCATTTCACTATTGCCTCTGAGGACACAGCTGTTGTGGCGAAACACAACCTTTTTAGAAAGGTATTTGGGTAAGAAAAAAGTACCAGAAAACCACTGGCTAGGTGATATTTACTTGATTAGTGGTCATACGATCACAAAGCCCTGCATTAATTGCCAGAATTGGGAACTTTTTTCCAGTTTGAATGGTCGAGTATGCATTCTCAATGCAACTGCCTGAGATAGTTGGGCAATTAGTGTATTGGTTATATGCATGCTCGACTGTCGCTCAATTGAAATGGGAGACAACAATTCTTTATTCTTGCAATTGATGAGAATCTCTGCAATCGTAACTCTACTCAAGCCGACATAACATATTTGGTGGATTTGCGATACCTTCTTCTTACCCAAATATTCCTTTGGTAAGGCACAGTCCATAGCTTCTCTCAAAACCTAGTGGGGGTTTTGGGCTGGCGAGACAGTGTGGAAATAAAGATGTAAGGTCTCATGCACATGACTGTATTGTATGGAGCCATAATAGGATACACAAACTTTTACTTGGTATTTTCCCTTGGGGAAAAATTTCTTGCCTCTACAACTGTGCAGTAGCTCCGCAGAATGCAGCAGTCGACTTTGCTCTTGGCTGCTGCACTCTGCACAGGCAGTGACTGAGATGACAAAGGTTGAACTTAGGATAATGAACTTTTGAGTCATCTGTAGAGTGCAGCTGAGAAGCTGAAGGCAAAATCTACCCTGGAGGACCAAAAGGAAGGAACTCATCAGGAGCCCATCCAGAACCATATTTTGCAGGAGGATCAAGATTACAAAATGGTGAGGCAAGAAAATGAGAATCTCTTCCTCCTTCACAAAATTTAATTGCTGTCATAAAAACGTTTTCTAAAAATTAAAATCAATATTAAATCAATAATATTAAATACATTTAAATATCATATCATTAAATGATTTTTGCCTAGTTAATTATTTAAACACATTATTTATGCGGGGGGCAGAAGGGTTTCATTACTAGTGGACAGGAGCTTGTGGAGTTGCAAACATCTTGCCTTCCCCTGGGTACTGGTGTGACACCCAGAGCTCAACTAACCCAGTACACCTGGCATGGGTCGGATCCTTCTTGCTGTCACATGGGGTTGGTGACCATGCCTGGTGACTGGTGCTCCAGTGCAGTTAAATAGGCACACAGCTGTGGGTGTGCAGGGGTTAATGCCAGTAGTACTGTCCCCTCGCCTCTTTTGTGCTTGAAGGTGTTCCCCCTGGTGTTGATGTGGTGGAGGGAGACAGGACAGTCAGGACTCAGTTTAACAGTAAAACAGATGAACTTTTACTTGAAAAGCAGCCTAAAAGGTACACAGACATAGATGGTGTTCCATGTTCAGATGACAAAGTTCCAAAGACAGGCACATAGCGATGGATGCAGGAACACCACATATGAAGCGTGATAAGCAACGAGTACAGTCAGAGCCTATCCTGCTGTCCAGGCTGACACAATGAAGTTTTCTTCATCCCACTGGGATGGCGTTTCCCAGAGGAACCTAATCTCTCTGCTCCCTCTAACTTTCATGGTGTTGTAAGATTCCTGTACTCCCATCTTCCTTGTGGGTGAATACCCTCCTGGGTTGTACTCCTCCTGGATCCACGATATACTGTTTACATTAGGCTAAGGGTGCTGTGAAGACCAGGGAACTCCTGCTCCTTGGGTGGTAGTCGTTATGACAGGTAGGCTTCAAGTCAGTCTGTAATCATAAGGCCCACTGGAATGGGGAGAATATTTCCCCTAACATGTATTCTTGGCTGTCCTCTCCCTGATCTCTAACTGAACTCTGACTCTTCTAACACAATTGTAGCAACTTTTAGTGCACCCAAGGACTCCCCCAACCAAGTTATTCTAGCAGCTGGCTTAGTGAGAATTTTAATTATTTGCTACCTGAGCTGATGCAATAAGTGCTCACATTGACATATACAGCTCTGGCAAAAATTAAGAGACCACTGCAAAATGTTCAGTTTGTCTGATTTTTCTCTTCATACGTATATTTTTGAGTAAAATGTAAATTGTTCTTTTATTCCAGGGGTGGGGAATCTTTTTTTCTGCCAAGGGCCATTTGGATATTTAAACCATCCTTCGGGGGCCGTACAAAGTGTATCATGACTCTGGCACTGGTGTCAGGATGTAATCTTTCACTGCATGCCCTTCAGTGTTCAGTAGTGAACACTGCATGCGTGAGCTAACAGCTCTATAACAGCTCTATAAAGGTGATTAGGACTGATTGTTATTGGAGTCAACTAAGATAGTAAGACTGGGTTTCTGGCCTGAGCAAGACAAAACTGATGATAAAGTTGTGTATTTTTTGCACTTGTGCAACATTCATTAGCGGTTCAAATAACGCTGCATATGTTTGTTTTTTTAACTGGCTCTAGGACAAGTCCGCCACAACAACAACATGTGTACTGGATTACTGGAAATAAGGCCAAGAGATCCAAGGGTATGTTCACACAATATTTTTTTCAGGAAGTCAAAATCAATAATTTTTAAAGCTGAAATCACTTAAAAACCCCTGCAAATTTTATTTGTAGCAAATGTGTATTCTGTATCAGTTTTGTTAAGGTTTTGTTGATTTTTCCTGGTGTTTTGGATTTTTTTTTTTTTTTTTAGATTTTCTGACCATTTTTGAAATTCATGATAAATAAAACACTTACAAAACGCTCAAAAAGATGCCCAAGCATCTTTTCTGCATTTTTTAGCCTTTTTATTCATTTCTATTATAATGTATGGAGCAACGTCATAGCAAAAAATGCTTGAAAAATGATCCACTCACTTCATATACCCACTTAGCACTTTTGTAAATCTGAAGCGGTTAAAACGCTCAAAATCCTGAACATGTGAACAATAAAGTAGTTTTTGTATCCATACAAATACTTTTATGCCCCAAAATGACAAACTTATTCCCGCAGTGATACCTATATTGGCTAACCAGAAAAAGTACATTTGCAAGCTTTCAGAGTGCAGGGGCTCCTTCTTCAGGCAGGATTACAAAAAACACATATGGCCTTATACATATAGAAACTAACAAATCTGCAGACAACTCTAAATATGTGACCTTGAAGCAAGATTAAGGTTGGGGTCCCCGGCCGGGCCAATTATACTGATGACACTTGGATCAAACTCTGTCATAGTTTGAGTCTAGTGTTACCTCTCATATTGGGAGAATCATATCACAGGTGCAAAGAAGACATAGAACTTAATTTCTCCATCTTCTCCATTGTCTGTGTCCGCGATAATCGTACTGTACTTGGATGACATCCGAGTGCAGTCCAATGTTTCACGCTATTCTTTACCATATAGTATGGTGAACAATAGGAAAAAAAATCTAAGTGCAAATTATGCAATTCTGTTATAGATCTTTGGGTTTCATTTTTACTTTGTTAAAACGTGTGATAAAAATGACCTGTTGACTTGATTCTCTCGACCAGTATGATTATGGTGGTACCAAATTTATTTAATTTTTATATTTTACTGCTCTTAAAAAGAAATCAGTGTTAAAAAAAGTTTGTGTTTTCTTTTTTTCTAAGGGTACGTGTCCACCTTCAGGATGGCCGGCGGTTTGGACGGAACGGCAGACCCGCTCCGCCCTATGCTCCGCCCCCTTCTGTGACGCGGTGATTCCGGATGTGTTCATTTCACACATCCGGCATCATCGCACCCCACACATAGGGCCCTGTGTTTTACCTTGCAGCGGCGCAGCGTCGCCGCAAGGTAAGCGGACATGCTGCGATCTTAAAAGACACGCCGCATGTCCGGAGTCGCAGGGCTGCCGGGTGCATGTTACCACGCATAGTGGAGACGAGATTTGATAAAATCCCCTCCACTATGCTGTTACATCTGGACGCTGCGTGTTTGACGCTGCGGCTCTGCGCAGCGTCAAACACGCAGCGTTTCCTGAACGTGGAAACATACCCTAAGTGTATTGTAAAGCCACATACATACACTGAGTATTTGGTGAGTTTTTTACCTCAGTATGTGTAAGCCAAAACCAGGAGAGGAACAGTCAAAGGAAAAGTCGTCTAATAGAAACACGACACCACTTCTGTATTTATCACTGACTCCTGGTTTTGGCTTACAGATACTGAGGTAAAATACTGACCAAATACTGCGAGTGTGACCGAGGCCTAAGGGTGAATTAACACAAGCAAGATTTGTTGGTGAAATTTCAGTGACTGAAAATAAATTTCATTCGTCTCAATGCCACTGATTAAGGGTATGTGTCCACGTTCAGGATTACATCAGGATTTGGTCAGGATTTTTCATCAGTATTTGTAAGCCAAAACCAGGAGTGGGTGATAAATGCAAAAGTGGTGCATATGTTTCTATTATACTTTTCCTCTATTTGTTCCACTCCTGGTTTTGGCTTACAAATACTGATGAAAAATCCTGACCAAGTCCTGATGCAATCCTGAACATGGACACATACCCTTAATGGCAAACGCAAGGATTTTTTTAATCCCCATTCAGATAAAACATATAGACATTTAAGCAACAAATCAGCAGCCAATTATTTCACCCTAATATGTGCTCTCCAACTTGGTTCACTAAATCTATGGGGACCGTTTACACAGAAGTCTTGATTTAACACAAATGTTAACCCAGATTTTTACATTTAATTCTTTTAAATGTAAAAAGAAAAGCTCTATAACAAAGTTGTAGCTGCCTGTACGGGATGCTACTTTGGTGTTTAGAAGATGAGATATGTATTCGATCTTATGCCGCACAGTTTTTACATTTGCATAACAATCCTTTTCCGTATAAGCAGGGATCCATGCTAATTGTGCATTAATTCCTTGGATGCATAATTGAGATATTGAATGCAGCAACATAAATACTAAATCTTGTTCTGCACTCGACGTAACATGTTCTAAGCAATGAGTGAATCATGACAACCATACATAAGTCTTCATTAATCAGCCTTAAAATCGGCAGGGCTATTAGAAGCAGGAAGAGTGCACATTTTGTGCATGGTCCAATTTAGATCTAATTTACATACGATGAACCCATGGAAACATGAATTTGTAAGGCAGGACAAACACTTCACCCTGTGAGACAAAAAAATGCCTTCTGGCAAGGGTGCTATATCTCGCAAGCTTGGGTTTTTTTTTCCATTCTTATTTTTAAGGGTCTGTTTATTTTATTTTTGCTTTTACACTTTCATTTTTGCTTAGTTAAAAGATTGTAATCATGTTTTAAACAAAGCTGCTTTCACTCTTGGTTTTGACAAAACTTTACTGATATAGTCATGTGTGGATTACATGAATTTTTAATGCGTTTCCGACACAAGTATGCATTAACAGCGCCTGGGAATTTTTTGCCTGTAGATTTTTTGCATTCAATGCAAGTTTATGGGAGAATCTGCATATCAATTAACGGCTCACTCTCTAACCAATTCTCAATTACCGTATATACTCGAGTATAAGCCAAGATTTTCAGCCCAAATTTTTGGGCTGAAAGTGCCCCTCTCGGCTTATACTCGAGTCATGGTCGGCGGCGGGGTCGGCGGGTGAGGGGGAGAGAGGACTGTCGCATACTCACCTGCTCCTGGCGCTCCTAACGCTGTCCCAGGCTGCCCCATGGTCTCCCTCGTTGCAGCTCTTCCTCTATTCAGCGGTCACGTGGTACCGCTCATTAAAGTAATGAATATGGACTCCACTCCCATAGGGGCGGAGCCACATATTCATTACTGTAATGAGCGGTACCAGTGACCGCTCATTACAGGAAGAAGCTGCGGTACCATGGGACAGGCAGGGACAGCGTCAGGAGCGCTGGGACCAGGTGAGTATTTAATATTCACCTGTCCACGTTCCATCCGCCGGGCGCCGTTCCATCTTCCTGTCCTCTTGCTGTGACTGTGCAGGTCAGAGGGCGCGATGACATATGAGTGTGCGCGCCGCCCTCTGCCTGAACAGTCAGTGTGGAGAGATGGGATGCTGAGGAGCAGCGGGCAGCGACGAGAGGTGAGTATGTGATTTTTTTTATTGCAGCAGCAGCATTACATGTGGCACAATGCTGTATGGAGCGTCTATGGGGCCATAAAGAACTGCATGGAGCATTATATGGAGCATCTATGGGGCCATAACTGCATGGAGCATTATATGGGGCATTATATGGAGCATCTATGGGGCCATAACTGCATGGAGCATTATATGGGACATCTATGGGGCCATAACTGTATGGAGCATTATATGGGGCATTATATGGAGCATCTATGGAGCCATAACTGCATGGAGCATTATATGGGGCATCTATGGGGCCATAACTGTATGGAGCATTATATGGGGCATTATATGGAGCATCTATGGGGCCATAACTGTATGGAGCATTATATGGGGCATCTATGGGGCCATAACTGTATGGAGCATTATATGGGGCCATAACTGCATGGAGCATTATATGGGGCCATAACTGTATGGAGCATTATATGGGGCATCTATGGGGCCATAACTGCATGGAGCATTATATGGAGCATCTATGGGGCCATAACTGTATGGAGCATTATATGGAGCATTATATGGGGCCATAACTGCTTGGAGCATTATATGGAGCATCTATGGGGCCATAACTGCATGGAGCATTATATGGAGCATCTATGGGGCCATAACTGCATGGAGCATTATATGGAGCATCTATGGGGCCATAACTGCATGGAGCATTATATGGGGCCATAACTGCATGGAGCATTATATGGGGCTCCTGATTCAATATGGATATTCAAAAACACTTAACCTACTGATGTCTCAATTAATTTTACTTTTATTGGTATCTATTTTTATTTTTGACATATACCGGTAGCTGCTGCATTTTCCACCCTAGGCTTATACTCGAGTCAATAAGTTTTTCCAGGTTTTTGTTACAAAATTAGGGGGGTCGGCTTATACTGGGTCGGCTTATACTTGAGTATATACAGTAATAATAGCACATGTCGGGGCACCTCTCCTATATGTTCTAGCCATGGAGTCCCTTATGAGCCCTATACGAAACAACCCTGATATCATGGTATTGTAATTAAAAAACAAGAATATAAATGTTCTCCATTTGCGGACAACCTTCTGACATATATCTCTAAGCCCCATATATATTTCTCTCCTCATTAATGTTAGAATTAGACAAATTTGGGAAATGGTCGAATTTCAAAATAAATGCTGACAAATCTGAGGTTCTTAACATTTTACTACAGAGAAGGTAATAAAAAAATTGAAGGACAACTTCCCCTTTAAATGGCCCGCTGACGATTCCATCAGCTATCTGGGCATTCGCATCCTCTTCAGACCTCTCCAGGTTATTTTCTATGAATTTTCAAATTTTCATGTCTAGACTAGATAAAGACCTTACCATGCGGAATCGTACTGAATTCCCTTGGTTTGGAAGGATCAATATTGTTAAAATGACAATTCTACCTAGACTGTTCTAGCTTTTCCATACTATCCCAATACATACGTATTCCCTCTTCTTTTTGGCACAGAATTCAACAAATTTGTAATCATTTTGTTTGGGCCTCGAGACATCGCATAATCAGATGTAATATATTGAACAGACCTAGGGATGCGGGTGGTACAGGAATGCCAGACTGTTGAAGATACTACTTGGCAGCCACCCTTGGTGACTTGGTCCACTGCTCTTCTGCTAAACTCTGGGTCACAACTGCTCAAGACATTCGATCTCTCTCTATCCCTTCCCTGCCTTGGATCTGGCCCTTTATTGCCTGACATAAGGATGTTCCATTGTCTTAAAGCTATATATTCAACTGACTCCAGGGATCCACTGATTGTTTCACAAGGTCTCCCAGCCCCTATTACTGATAATCCAGAAATTCCACCGGGCTCATCCTCTAACGCATTTCTAAATAGCTTCAAAAAAGCCCCCCTTTGCCTATGTCAGGTTGTTCCCCAGGGATCACTCCTACCTCTTTCAGCCATACTGTGGGCTGAGACTCTCACATTGCACCAATTCTTTGAATATACCCAACTTAAACATTTTCTATGCCCCCTCATTAAGAGACTTGATTACTCGCGTCCCTTATCCCCATTTGAAAATTGTGCATATCCTCCTTAACTCTGGAACATGTGGTCTCAGTCTTATACAAATTACTTTTATTTTCTGAGCAGGAGTTCCTTCCCCACTTTTGCAGGGCCTGGGAGACTGAGTTACAGCTGAAGATTCCCTTAGAAAGTTGGAGGAGATGCTGTCATGTCTCCCAGTCGTACCAGGTTTCTGTGATTTTGCATAAGTGGTTCCCAAGTGTTTCCAGCCTGTGTTGGCACTGTGTAGCACATGAGGGCACAATAGTTCACTTTTGGTGGTCTTGCCCAGCCCTGGATTCATTCTGAGAGGGAGTACTTAAGGTGATTCTGGAAGTTACCAGCGTTACGGTTCTCAAAAGACCTGAAGCAACATTATTATTCATGTTCCCTATGTGGTGTCCTTGATTTAAAAAATTGATCTTAAGACATCTACTCCAAGCAGCTAAAACGATTATCCCATGTCAGTGGAAATCATCAACTGCCCCATCTCTGGAAGAGTGGTTCTTGGAAATTGCCATGACCCAATGTATGGAATTGTTGATTGCCCACTCGCAAGAAGAAAAGAGTAAAATCGCTATGAAGTGGTTTCAATGGGACTCATTTCTAACTTCAACCCTTTACAGATCAATCCATGGATAATTCACCTGTATTTTAAGCCATTTGTGACAAGGTCTCTAGTGTTTACCATCAGAAGTTAGGTTTACTTCATGATCTCTCCCAGTTCTACCTTTCCTTTTGTCCACGTCTACTCCCCATCGTTTCATTTTAGTTTTCATTTTTTGTTGCATTGTCTGATACATACAATTCTAATTGTATTGTTGTAATGTGTTACATTTCTCTGATTTGTCAAAAAATTTCCAATAAAATCTTTGAATTTGATAATCTGCATATAAAACTTAGTGTACCCATGACAGATTTTGCTGATTTGAAACGCGCACCGAAGGGGAGCTTACACTGCGTTAAAAAGAAGCACAGTGAGCATGAGATTTCTAGAAATCCACAGGTGAAAAAGCACGTCTTAAGTGTGAAGCGGAAATGCTTCAAAAACAAATGTAATCTGCACCTAAGTATGTCAATAAAGTCAAAGCAATATACTAGAAAGTTTCAAAAAGTTTCAAAAACAAAGCAGCTATATTTAAAGTATGATACACCAACAAGAGGAAAAAAAAGCAGCAATAAAAACGCATGTTCAAAAAGCACACCAAAACGCAATAAAAAAACACAAGCAACCTAACGTAAAGAATAATAAGTGCAGAAATGGATTAGAAATTCTGCAACATGAAAAAATTCAACAAAAGCTCATTGTGGAAACGTAGCCTTAGTGTTTGGACAAGTGAAAGCGACTTTGGGTATCTAAACATGCAGCAGGCCCCAAGTTCTTGAGCAGCTATCTCTGTGTGAGCATCTTTTTAAGTGAATGGTCTTTTAGTTGTTTGTAATGAACAAAGAGCATTATCTTGGGTATCACAATGAGCTAGCACATGCACCTGAAATTTTTGCAGTAAAAATCAGTCTACGATAAACGGCAGCCACAAGCAAACCCCCAGCTGTTATGGCAACCCATCAACAACCCATGATTGTGGGAGCGGGGGCGATGGGCGTTTGGAACAGCGTGCCATTAGGACATTTGCTGTAAAGGAATTTATGGAGTTAGCAGTTGGCGGGTTTCAGCTCCACCTACTATTCGAGGAAGATCATAGCTGAATAACATATCCATCACCTGATGGGAATAATACAGGCTCATCTTGTGAGCTTGCTTGAAAGATAGAGACCTGACATATATACACACGTGGTCAAAATTGTTGGTACCCCTCGTTTAATGACAGAAAAACCCACAATGGTCACAGAAATAACTTGAATCTGACAAAAGTAATAATAACTAAAAAATCTATGATAATGAACAAATGAAAGTCAGACATTGCTTTCCAACAATGCTTCCACAGAATTAAAAAAAAAAACTCATGAAATAGGCCTGTACAGAAATGATGGTACCCTTAACTTAATATTTTGTTGCACAAGCTTTTGAGGCAATCACTGCAATCAAACGATTCCTGAAACTGTCAATGAGACTTCTGCACCTCTCGACAGGTATTTTGGCTCACTTCTCAAGAAGTCTCGTGTTTGAAGGTTGCCTTTTCCAGACGGCATGTTTCAGCTCTTTTCAAAGATGCTCAATAGGATTTAGGTCACGGCTCATAGAAGGCAACTTCAGAATAGTCGAATGTTTTCCTCTTAGCCATTCTTGGGTGTTTTTAGCTGTGTGTTTTGGGTCATTACCCTGTTGCAAGACCCATGACTTGCGACTGAGACCAAGCTTTCTGACACTGGGCGGCACATTTCTCTCTAGAATACCTCGATAATCTTGAGATTTCATTTAGTTATCTGATTTCACAGATTCTAGACACCCTGTGCAGCAAAGCAGCCCCAGAACATAACAGAGCCACCTCCATGTTTCACAGAAGGGACAGTGTTGTTTTCTTGATATTCTTCATTTTTCCATCAGTGAACATAGAGCTGATGTGCCTTGCTAAAAAGTTCCATTTTTGTCTCATCTGTCCATAGGACATTCTCCCAGAAGCTTTGTGGCTTGTCAACATGTAGTTTGGCAAATTCCAATCTGGCTTTTTCATGATTTTTTTTCAACAATGGTGTCCTCGTTGGTCGTCTTCCATGAAGTCCTCTTTGACTCATACAACGACGGATGGTGCGATCTGACACTGATGTTCCTTGAGCTTGAAGTTCACCTTTAATCTGTTTAGAAGTTTTATGGGGCTCTTTTGTTACCATTATTATCTGTCTCTTTGATTTGTCATCAATTTCCCTCCTGCGGCCATGTCCAGGAAGGTTGGCTACAGTCCCATGAATCTTACATTTCTGAATAATATGTGCAACTGTAGTCACAGGAACATCAAGCTGCTTGGAGATGGTCTTATAGCTTTTACCTTTAACATATTTGTCTATAATTTTCTTTCTAATTTCCTGAGACAACTCTTTCCTTTGCTTCCACTGGTGCATGTTGAGTGTGATACACACCATGTCACCAAAGTATCTGTAGCCCTATATACAGGCCCACTCACTGATTCCAAGATTGTAGACACCTGTCATGCTAATCAGTGGACACACCGTGGTTTACCATGTCCCTTTTGTCACATTATTTTCAGGGATACCATCATTTCTGTCCAGGCCTATTTCATGAGGTTTTTTTTTTTAATTCTGTGGAAGCATGGTTGACTTTCATTTGTTCATTATCATAGATTTTTTAGTTATTATTACTTTTGTCAGATTCAAGTTATTTCTGTGACCATTGTGTATTTTTCTGTCATTAAACGAGGGGTACCAACAATTTTGACCACGTGTGTATGATGTAATAGTAGGTCATTTGTTGAGAAAGGGTTAGTGGCCATATTTGGATTGAAGACCTTCCTGAAAGTCATTGCTAGGCCCCCTATTTTTACCTAGTTAACAACAAGCACAACTCTTTAAGGACCGTGCGATTTTATTTATATTGGAACCTAATACTTTTACCTTTGGCACGTGAAGGGCTATGCAATGAGTACTCGGTTTGCCCCAAGTTATGTGAATCTTTTCATGGAGCGTTTTCGAATCCATGTACATTACACAGTCCCTCCTGCTGATGGGACACATACCGTACATTTTTATTGGTGTTACCAGGGCTGCTACCAGGAATTTCAGGGCCCCGTACTGGCAACATTTTCAGGTCCCCTTGAGACGCCACCTACACCTACACCTCCACCTCGCGAATCTTTCATAGTCCCACCACCAAATCTTGGAAAAACTTCACTTCTGCACCACATCCACACCAATCACACATTAACAGTTCCCAACGAACACCATATCTCATACAAAAGCCGAAGGACGCACGCTCAGTTACAGAGGGAATGACTGAATCTTGTCCCCTGGAGATTCCGAATGGACTCTTCAAAGGTCCCTGCTATTAAGGATTAGTTGCAACATAAATCTCTAAAGGCTTTGCAGAGTATTGGGTTTGTGAACTACTATTATAAATTCAATTACAAAAATTTAAGATTGGCAAACCATTGAATCATGTCAAATGTCATTACCAAACTATAATTGGCCACCAAAAATACCTTGCAAGAATGGAATTTTTTTTCACTGAATTTATGGAACACTTCTCATCTGACTCTGTATTGATTCAGTCTGACAAGAGTGTCCTTATGTAGTCGAAGTAGATGCCTCTGAGGTTTGAGTTAGAATGGTTTGATTACAAGGTACACAGTCTTTCACTCAGCTTCATCCATGTTCCTACTGGTATTGTAATTTTTATCTGCTGAAAAAAATTTCTAAAATTGTGAATTGTTGGCAATCAATTGAGTCTTTTAAGAATGTTGAAATTTCCTAAAAGTTGCTAAACATTAAATAATTGTAATCATGGAACATAAAAATGACGGTACGTCTCAGACTGAGATGTTCCCAGTCTTACTAAGGTTATAGTCATGTCCATAATTTATCTTGCACTGAAAAAAATCTATGGATCACTTAAAATATAGTCCTACCCAAAACATGTTATTCCTCAGCAATTCAGTCTGAGTTTTACAGGAAATCCATAATTATTCTTGCGTATCACCCTGGGATTAATAATACTCTTCGACTTGCAACAAGGCATTTTTGGTGGCCAATTATAGTTCAGGGCTGTATGGTAAATGTGCTCGGCCTTGGAATCTGTGCCCATGCCTAAATGCCTCAAATCTGTCCTGCTGGACTGTTCCAATTCTTACCAATTTCTAAAATTCCTTGGACCCACCTCTATATGGACTTAATCACTGATTAGTCAACCTCTGATGCGAAAACTGTTATTTCGGTAGTTCATAAATTTGTAAACAGTGTCACTTTGTCCAAATTGCCTAACTTCCAAACCTTAAGTAAGGTATTTATGAAACATATTGAACATGTACATCAGGGGCCTCAAACCATGCGTGTTTTCAAGATTTTCTTAGCATTGCACAAGGTGCTGGAATCATTCTGTGCAGGTGATTAAATTATCACCTGTGCAATACAAGGAAATCCTGAAAACATGACCTGTTTGCGGCCCTCGAGGAATGCAGTTTGAGACCTCTGATCTACAAGGTATTTCCGAATATATTGTTTCTGACCTAGGGTGTTCAGTTCATTTCCAAATTCTGCAGGATATTTTGCAATAACATTGATAACAGTCTATTCATTAAATTGCATATACCACCCAGAGACCAATAGACAAACAGAATGTGTTAATCAGTTACATGAACAATATCTTCAGAATTTTGTCTCTGATCAACTGTCTGAGTTGGTTGGACATCTTTTGTTGGCTGAGTTTGCAATGAATACGATCATTATCAAGACTCCATCAAAACTGCTCTGTTTTTCTGTAATTTGGTTTTGGTTCTTTTTCAGATGCTGTGATGGAAACTCCAAGGGCTGAAAGATCATGGTTAGGTAAAAGCTTTCTGTTCTAAATTCAAAGACAACTTGATGGGAGCAGAGTAGACAAATGTCATCTGATAATAAGATATATACAGGTGGCCAAGCTTTGGAATTGGTGAAAAAGTATGGTTATCCGAAAGCAGCATGAAACTCAAACTGTTGGGTCGGATCATGCTTTTAACCTGCAAATATAAGATTAATCTGGAAGTTAATAGCCTTTTAAAGGTGGCCGGCTGCTGTACTGTAGAGAAAATGAGCTTTATTCCTCCTGGGAGACGTCAACTTTCAGTCATGCAGACATGCTGGCATGGCTACAGTGACTGCTGATGGCAAAGTGAGCAGCGGCTGTAAGCACGCTCTGGTACTTTGACTGATAGCCAGCTCAGAAATGCATCAGTGCCGAGCCAAATGTCGAACTGTCGGAGAATGCTTAAAGTTGGCACTCACAATACTGTGAGCGGTGGCTACAGCCGTGCTGGTACACCTGCATAACTGAAAGCCAACATCTCCCGGTAGGAATAAAGCTTATTTAACCTGCAGAGTAACCCTATATCTGCAGGTTAATAACAGTATCCGACCTGACATGTTCCCTTTGAAGGGTAACTGTCTTTTTCAGCGAACCTGCAGTAATGTCTGTGTCTGCCTCTAGCTTCTCCGTCCTCATGTCCCTCACCTCTCAATAGCATTTTATGATAAATTGTCTTCCCGTATCGCAGTAACGTAAAAGGTGTGGGTGAATGGTCATATCTACACCCAGACCTGTGCCAGAGACGCCTACTTGCTGTCAGGCACCACTATTTTCACATTGCAATCTGCGCTGGTCACTTTTTTCTTCTCAGTGAAAAGTAGACAGCACTTGGGTGACACTTTTTATCAATGAAAAAGAGGAAAAATTATTTCCAGCTCCTGGTAAAAATTCTTTAAATTTTATTCCATGATGACATTAAAAAGTATGCAGAAGACAGAAGTGGAAAGCAATGCGCATCGAATGTGTGCAACTGTTCTTTGTTAAAGCTTGTTCACAATGAGCACAACATCCACCTTAAATACACAGGCAGATAATTAACGCATCAAAAACAGGTGTTGCAGAGTATATAATGTACAAAAATGCAATTTTCTTAAATTTTTTTAAAAACAAGAGAAAATGTAGTCAGGAGAAACAAAAAAATAACAACATTCAATATGAATATTGACATAAAAGGAAATACACAAATATATAGCCCTAATCCATCTCTTCAACCTATTGCTATCTTCTGGTACCTTCTCCTCTGCCTTCAAATATGCCTCCGTTCCTTCCTCAGCCCTCAATCTACTAAGGCTGTGTTCACACGTTGCAGATTATTCGCGGTTTTTTCGTGTTTTTTCCCTATAAAAATGCTATAAAACCGCAAATAATCTGCTTATATTATGCATCCTATCATTTTTAATGAATTCTGCACTTTTTGTACACATGATGCGTTTTTTTCCGTGGTAAAAACGCATCGCGGTAAAAAATGCAGCATGTTCATTAATTTTGCGGTTTTTTTGCGGATTTCCCACTTAAAATGCATTGGGAAATGTCCAGAAAAAAACGCATCAAAAACGCGTCAAAAACAGCAGATTTCTTGCAGAAAATTTCAGGTTTTCCTCAGGAATTTTCTGCAAGAATTCCTGAACGTGTGCACATAGCCTAAAACTCTTGAGCATGCCCTTATCATCTTTGCCTCATCAGCCTTGATTACTGCAACACCCTCCTCTATGGCCTCACCGCTAACTCTCTTGCACCACTCCAGTCTGTCCTCAACTCTGCTGCCCGCCTAAGCCACCTCTCTCCTCACTACTCCCATTTCTCTCCTCTGAAAATCCCTCCACTGGCTCCCAATTCCCCAACAAATCCAGTTCAAACTACTAACACTGACCTACAAAGCCATCCACAACCTGTCCCCTCCCTATATCTCTGAACTATCCTCCCACTATCTTCCCTCACGTAATCTTCGATCCTGCCAAGACCTCCTACTCTCTACACTTATTTGTTCCTCACACAACCACTTCCAAGATTTCTCCCGAATATCACCCATCCTCTGGAATTCCACGCTGTCATGATTCCCCAATGGCATGGGAACATCAGAAACACAAAAATAACAGACTAGCTCTCGGGTGATGGAAACTCAAGCTGACCGTGACCTAAATCTACCACACAACTAACAGTAGCCAGGAAGCATTCCTACGGCTGCCTAGATGCCATGCGCCAGCCGGAGAACTAACTACGCCTGGAAGAGGAAGGAACAGACCTGGCTTACCTCTAGAGAAATTCCCCAAAGATGATAGTAGCCCCCACGTATATTAACGGTGAGTTCAGAGGAAAAGACATACACAGTATGAAGGTAGATTTAGCAAAGCGAGGTCCACTTACTAGATAGAGGAAGGATACAAAAGAGGACTTCACGGTCAGCTGAAAAACCCTTTCAAAAACCCATCCTGAAATTACTTTAAGACTCCTGTGTCAACTCATGACACAGGAGTGGCAATTTCAGTCCACAAGAGCTTCCAGTAACAGGAAATGACAAAACTGTAAACTGGACAAGAAAAACAAAACAATAAGGACAAGAGTCCACTTAGCTGATCAGCAGACTAGTAGCAGGAACATGCAACTGAAAGACTCAGGTTACAATGATGACCGGCAAGGAAGTGACTGGAGAGCAAGGCAAAATAGGGAACTCCCAAAACTGATGGAAGCAGGTGAGCTGAGGCAGAAAAGCACACACAAGTCTCCAGTACCACCAGTCACCACCAGGGGAGCCAAAAAGCGGATCACAACAGTACCCCCCCCTTAAGGAGGGGGCACCGAACCCTCACAAGAACCGCCAGGGCGACCCGGATGAGCCCTATGAAAGGCACGAACCAAATTCGAGGCATGAACATCAGAGGCAGTTACCCAAGAATTATCTTCCTGACCATAGCCCTTCCATTTAACCAGGTACTGGAGTCTCCGCCTGGAAATACGAGAGTCCAAGATCTTCTCTATAACGTACTCCAATTCACCCTCAACCAGCACAGGAGCAGGAGGCCCAGCAGAAGGAACCACCGGCACCTCGTATCTCCGCAACAACGACCGATGGAACACATTATGGATAGCGTAAGATGCCGGAAGGTCCAAACGAAAGGAAACAGGGTTAATAATCTCCAAAATCCTATAGGGACCGATGAACCGAGGCTTGAATTTAGGAGAAGAAACCCTCATTGGGACAAAACGGGAAGACAACCACACCAAGTCCCCAACACGAAGGCGAGGACCAACCCGACGCTGGCGGTTAGCAAACCGCTGAGTCCTCTCCTGGGACAAATTCAAATTGTCCACCACTTGTTCCCAAATCCGATACAACCGATCCACCACAGCATCTACTCCAGGACAATCCGAAGGCTCCACCTGACCAGAAGAAAAACGGGGATGAAACCCCGAATTGCAAAAGAAAGGGGAAACCAAAGTGGCAGAACTGGCCCGATTATTAAGAGCAAACTCCGCCAACGGCAAAAAGGCAACCCAATCATCCTGATCCGCAGACACAAAACACCTCAAATACGTCTCCAAAGTTTGATTAGTTCGCTCCGTCTGGCCATTAGTCTGAGGATGGAAGGCAGACGAAAAAGACAAATCAATGCCCAACCTGGCACAGAATGCCCGCCAAAATCTAGAAACGAACTGGGTACCCCTATCAGAAATGATATTTTCAGGAATACCATGCAAGCGAACCACATTTTGAAAAAACAAAGGAACCAACTCAGACGAGGAAGGCAACTTCGGCAATGGCACCAAATGAACCATCTTAGAAAAACGGTCACACACCACCCAGATAACAGACATCCTCTGAGAGACAGGAAGATCAGAAATAAAGTCCATCGAGATGTGCGTCCAAGGCCTCTTCGGAATAGGCAAGGGCAACAACAACCCGCTAGCCCTAGAACAACAAGGCTTGGCCCGAGCACACACATCACAAGACTGCACAAAAACACGCACATCACGAGACAGAGATGGCCACCAGAAGGATCTAGCCACCAAATCCCTGGTACCAAAAATTCCAGGATGACCCGCCAGCGTAGAAGAATGAACCTCCGAGATGACTCTACTGGTCCAATCATCCGGAACAAACAGTCTACCAGGTGGACAGCGATCAGGTCTATCCGCCTGAAACTCTTGCAAAGCACGTCGCAGATCTGGGGAAATAGCGGATAATATCACCCCATCCTTAAGGATACCTGTAGGTTCCGAATCACCAGGGGAATCAGGCTCAAAACTCCTAGAAAGGGCATCCGCCTTCACATTCTTAGAACCTGGTAGATATGAGACCACAAAATTAAACCGAGAGAAAAACAACGACCAGCGCGCCTGTCTAGGATTCAGGCGCCTGGCAGACTCAAGATAAATCAGATTCTTGTGATCAGTCAAAACCACCACCTGATGTCTAGCACCCTCAAGCCAATGACGCCACTCCTCAAATGCCCACTTCATGGCCAAAAGCTCCCGATTACCGACATCATAATTTCTTTCGGCGGCAGAAAATTTTCGAGAAAAGAACGCACAAGGTCTCATCACTGAGCAATCGGAACTTTTCTGCGACAAAACCGCCCCCGCTCCGATCTCGGAAGCATCGACCTCAACCTGAAAGGGGAGAGAGACATCGGGCTGGCGCAACACAGGGGCAGACGAAAAGCGGCGCTTAAGTTCCCGAAAGGCCTCCACAGCGGCAGAGGACCAATTGGCAACATCAGCACCCTTCTTAGTCAAATCCGTAAGAGGCTTAGCAACACCAGAAAAACCAGTTATAAATCGACGATAAAAATTAGCAAAGCCCAAGAACTTCTGAAGACCCTTTAGAGAAGTAGGCTGCGTCCAGTCACAAATAGCCCGAACCTTGACAGGGTCCATCTCAACAGAAGAAGGGGAAAAAATGTACCCCAAAAAGGAAATCTTTTGAACCCCAAAAACACACTTAGAACCCTTTACACACAGAGAATTCTCACGCAAGACCTGAAAAACCCTCCTGACCTGCTGAACATGAGACTCCCAGTCCTCAGAAAAAATCAAAATATCGTCCAAATACACAATCATAAATTTATCCAGATATTCACGGAAAATATCATGCATAAAGGACTGAAAAACTGAAGGCGCATTAGAAAGGCCGAAAGGCATTACTAAATACTCAAAGTGGCCCTCAGGCGTATTAAATGCGGTTTTCCACTCATCCCCTTGCTTAATTCGCACCAAATTATACGCCCCACGGAGATCAATCTTGGAGAACCACTTAGCCCCCCTTATGCGAGCAAACAAATCAGTAAGCAGCGGCAACGGATACTGATATTTGACAGTAATTTTATTCAGGAGTCGATAATCAATACAAGGCCTCAGCGAGCCATCCTTTTTAGAGACAAAGAAAAACCCAGCTCCTAAAGGTGATGAAGAAGGACGAATATGTCCCTTTTCCAGGGACTCCTTAACATATTCTCGCATGGCAGCATGCTCAGGTACAGATAGGTTAAACAAACGACCCTTTGGAAATGTACTGCCTGGAATCAGATCTATGGCGCAATCACACTCTCTGTGGGGAGGGAGAGAACCAATTTTAGGCTCTTCAAAAATATCCCCAAAATCCGACAAAAATGCAGGAATCTCAGAGGGAATAGATGACGAGATAGGAACCAAAGGTATGTCCCCATGAGCCCCCCGACATCCCCAGCTTAACACAGACATAGTTTTCCAGTCCAGTACTGGGTTATGAGATTGTAACCATGGTAATCCAAGCACTAAAACATCATGTAAATTATACAACACGAGGAAGCGAATCATCTCCTGATGGTCTGGAGTCATACGCATAGTCACTTGCGTCCAGAACTGTGGTCTATTACAAGCCAGAGGTGTAGAATCAATACCCTTCAGAGGTATAGGAACTTCCAGAGGCTCCAAATCAAACCCACAGCGCCTGGCGAAGGACCAATCCATGAGACTCAGAGCGGCGCCAGAGTCCACATAGGCATCCACGGCAATAACTGATAATGAACAAATCAGAGTTACAGACAGAAGAAATTTAGACTGTAAAGTGCCAATAGAAACAGACTTGTCAACCTTCCTAGTACGTTTGGAGCATGCTGATATAACATGCGCGGAATCACCACAGTAGAAGCACAAGCCATTTTTGCGCCTATAATTCTGCCGCTCGCTTCTTGACAGAATTCTGTCACATTGCATTTTCTCTGGCGTCCCTTCAGAAGATACCGCCAAATGGTGCACGGGTTTGCGCTCCCGCAAACGCCGATCAATCTGAATCGCCATTGTCATGGACTCATTCAGACCTGTGGGCGTAGGAAACCCCACCATGACATCCTTAACGGCATCAGAAAGGCCCTCTCTGAAATTTGCCGCTAGGGCACACTCATTCCACTGAGTAAGCACAGACCATTTACGAAATTTTTGGCAGTATATCTCAGCTTCATCTTGCCCCTGAGACAGGGCTATTAAAGCTTTTTCAGCCTGAATCTCCAAATTAGGTTCCTCATACAGCAACCCTAAAGCCAGAAAAAACGCATCCACATTGAGCAACGCAGGATCCCCTGGTGTCAATGAAAATGCCCAATTTTGAGGGTCACCTCGCAGCAAAGAAATCACAATCTTAACCTGCTGAACAGGATCTCCAGAGGAGTGAGGTCTGAGAGAAAGGAATAATTTACAATTACATTTGAAATTCAGAAACCGAGATCTATCTCCGGAAAATACCTCTGGTGTAGGAATCTTAGGTTCAGAAATAGGAGTACGTATAACATAATCTTGTAAATTCTGAACCTTCGTAGCAAGATTATTTAAACCTGCAGCCAAACTCTGAGGGTCCATTCTTAAACCGGAGAGATCAGAGCCATTCAAGGATTAGAAGGAGAGAAAGGCAAGGCTGTAAATAGAGCAGAAATACAACTGAGCCAACTAAGTAGCAAACATGAGAGGAAAAAAAAAAAAAAAAAAAATCTACAGACTTCTTTTACTCTCCTTTCTTCTGCCAATTACTTTAACAGTGGCCGGTCATACTGTCATGATTCCCCAATGGCATGGGAACATCAGAAACACAAAAATAACAGACTAGCTCTCGGGTGATGGAAACTCAAGCTGACCGTGACCTAAATCTACCACACAACTAACAGTAGCCAGGAAGCATTCCTACGGCTGCCTAGATGCCATGCGCCAGCCGGAGAACTAACTACGCCTGGAAGAGGAAGGAACAGACCTGGCTTACCTCTAGAGAAATTCCCCAAAGATGATAGTAGCCCCCACGTATATTAACGGTGAGTTCAGAGGAAAAGACATACACAGTATGAAGGTAGATTTAGCAAAGCGAGGTCCACTTACTAGATAGAGGAAGGATACAAAAGAGGACTTCACGGTCAGCTGAAAAACCCTTTCAAAAACCCATCCTGAAATTACTTTAAGACTCCTGTGTCAACTCATGACACAGGAGTAGCAATTTCAGTCCACAAGAGCTTCCAGTAACAGGAAATGACAAAACTGTAAACTGGACAAGAAAAACAAAACAATAAGGACAAGAGTCCACTTAGCTGATCAGCAGACTAGTAGCAGGAACATGCAACTGAAAGACTCAGGTTACAATGATGACCGGCAAGGAAGTGACTGGAGAGCAAGGCAAAATAGGGAACTCCCAAAACTGATGGAAGCAGGTGAGCTGAGGCAGAAAAGCACACACAAGTCTCCAGTACCACCAGTCACCACTGTTGTGAATTTGGATTCTGGGCTCCCCCGGTGGCTACTGGTGGAATTGAACTGGTGTCTTCATCTTCTCTGTTCACCTGTTCCCATCAAGATGTGGGAGTCGCTATATAACCTTGCTGCTCTGTTAGTTGCTTGCCGGTCAACAATGTTATCAGAAGCCTCTCTGTGCTTGTTCCTGCTCCTAGACAACTACTAGATAAGTTGGACTCTTGTCCATGTTTGTTTTTGCATTTTTGTTCCAGTTCACAGCTGTAGTTTCGTTACTGTGTCTGGAAAGCTCTTGTGAACAGGAATTGCCACTCTGGTGTTATGAGTTAATGCCAGAGTTTTAAAGTAATTTCTGGATGGTGTTTTGATAGGGTTTTTAGCTGACCATGAAAGTGTCCTTTCTGTCTTCTGCTATGTAGTAAGTGGACCTCAAATTTGCTAAACCTATTTTCATACTACGTTTGTTATTTCATCTTGATTCACCGCCAATACATGTGGGGGGCCTCTGTCTCCTTTCGGGGTATTTCTCTAGAGGTGAGCTAGGACTAATATTTTCCTCTGCTAGCTTTATTTAGTCCTCCGGCTGGTGCTGGGCATCTAGAATCAACGTAGGCATGCTACCCGGCCACTGCTAGTTGTGCGTTAGGTTTAGTTCATGGTCAGCTCAGTTTCCATCTTCCAAGAGCTAGTTCCTATATATGCTGATGCTATGATCTCTTGCCATTGAGATCATGACAGTTTGACCGGCCCACTAAAGGGTTAAAATCCTTGGCTGAGAAAGGAGAGAAATAAGTAGTCTGCTGAAATTTTTTTTTTTTTTTTTTTTTCTCCTTTGAATGGCTCTGTGTTCACCTGTTTGCAATGGATCTTCAGAGTGTAACTGCAGGTTTGAATAATCTCGCCACGAAGGTACAAAATTTGCAAGATTTTGTTTGTCATGCACCTGTATCTGAGCCGAGAATTCCTTTGCCGGAATTTTTCTCGGGGAATAGATCTGGGTTTCAGAATTTTCGAAATAATTGCAAATTATTTTTGTCCCTGAAATCTCGCTCTGCCGGAGATCCTGCACAGCAGGTCAGGATTGTGATTTCCTTGCTCCGGGGCGACCCTCAAGACTGGGCTTTTTCATTGACACCAGGGGATCCTGCGTTGCTCAATGTGGATGCGTTTTTTCTGGCCTTGGGGTTGCTTTATGACGAACCTCATTTGGAGCTTCAGGCAGAAAAAACTTTGATGTCCCTATCTCAGGGGCAAGATGAAGCGGAAATTTACTGCCAAAGATTCCGTAAATGGTCTGTGCTTACTCAGTGGAATGAGTGCGCCCTGGCGGCGACTTTCAGAGAGGGTCTCTCTGATGCCATTAAGGATGTTATGGTGGGGTTCCCTGTGCCTGCGGGTCTGAATGAGTCCATGACAATGGCTATTCAGATCGATAGGCGTTTGCGGGAGCGCAAACCAGTGCACCATCTGGCGGTGTCCACTGAGAGATCGCCAGAGAGTATGCAGTGTGATAGAATTCTGTCCCGAAGCGAGCGGCAGAATTTTAGACGGAAAAATGGGTTGTGTTTCTATTGTGGTGATTCTACTCATGTTATATCAGCATGCTCTAAGCGCACTAAAAAGCTTGGTAAATCTGTTTCCATTTGCACCTTACCGTCTAAGTTTATTCTATCTGTGACCCTGATTTGCTCTTTGTCATCTATTACCACGGACGCCTATGTCGACTCTGGCGCCGCTTTGAGTCTTATGGATTGGTCCTTTGCCAAACGCTGTGGGTATGATTTAGAGCCTTTGGAGACTCCTATTCCTCTGAAGGGGATTGACTCCACCCCATTGGCTAATAATAAACCACAATACTGGACACAAGTAACTATGCGTATTAATCCGGATCACCAGGAGATTATTCGCTTTCTGGTGCTGTATAATCTACATGATGATTTGGTGCTAGGATTGCCTTGGCTGCAATCTCACAACCCAGTCCTCGACTGGAAAGCTATGTCTGTGTTGAGCTGGGGATGTAAGGGGGCTCATGGGGATGTACCTGTGGTTTCCATTTCATCATCTATTCCCTCTGAAATTCCTGAGTTCCTGTCTGACTATCGTGACGTCTTTGAAGAATCCAAGCTTGGTTCGTTACCTCCGCACCGAGAGTGCGATTGTGCCATAGATTTAATCCCGGGTAGTAAATACCCAAAGGGTCGTTTATTTAATCTGTCTGTGCCTGAACATGCTGCTATGCGTGAATATATAAAGGAGTCCTTGGAAAAGGGACATATTCGTCCATCGTCATCTCCCTTAGGAGCCGGTTTTTTCTTTGTGTCAAAAAAAGACGGCTCTTTGAGACCATGTATTGATTATCGGCTTTTGAATAAAATCACTGTTAAATATCAATACCCATTGCCGTTGCTGACTGATTTGTTTGCTCGCATAAAGGGGGCCAAGTGGTTCTCTAAGATTGACCTTCGTGGGGCGTATAATTTGGTGCGAATCAGGCAGGGGGATGAGTGGAAAACCGCATTTAATACGCCCGAGGGCCACTTTGAGTATTTAGTGATGCCTTTTGGTCTTTCAAATGCTCCGTCAGTTTTCCAGTCCTTTATGCATGATATTTTTCGCGATTATTTGGATAAATTTATGATTGTGTATCTGGATGATATTCTGATTTTTTCGGATGACTGGGACTCTCATGTCCAGCAAGTCAGGAGGGTTTTTCAGGTTTTGCGGTCTAATTCTTTGTGTGTGAAGGGTTCTAAGTGTGTTTTTGGGGTACAGAGGATTTCCTTTTTGGGATATATTTTTTCCCCCTCTTCCATTGAAATGGATCCTGTCAAGGTTCAAGCTATTTGTGATTGGATGCAGCCCTCTTCTCTTAAGAGTCTTCAGAAATTTTTGGGCTTTGCTAACTTTTATCGTCGATTTATTGCTGGTTTTTCGGATATTGCTAAGCCATTGACCGATTTGACTAAGAAGGGTGCTGATGTTGCTGATTGGTCCCCTGATGCTGTGGAGGCCTTTCGGGAGCTTAAGCGCCGTTTTTCCTCTGCCCCTGTGTTGCGTCAGCCTGATGTTGCTCTACCTTTTCAGGTTGAGGTCGACGCTTCTGAGATCGGAGCTGGGGCAGTGTTGTCGCAGAAAAGTTCTGACTGCTCCGTGATGAGGCCTTGTGCCTTCTTTTCCCGTAAATTTTCGCCCGCTGAGCGGAATTATGATGTTGGGAATCGGGAGCTTTTGGCCATGAAGTGGGCTTTTGAGGAGTGGCGCCATTGGCTTGAGGGGGCCAGACATCAGGTGGTGGTATTGACTGACCACAAAAATTTGGTTTATCTTGAGACCGCCAGGCGCCTGAATCCTAGACAGGCGCGCTGGTCATTATTTTTCTCTCGGTTTAATTTTGTGGTGTCATACCTACCTGGTTCTAAGAATGTTAAGGCGGATGCCCTTTCTAGGAGTTTTGAGCCTGACTCGCCTGGTAACTCTGAGCCCACAGGTATCCTTAAGGATGGAGTGGTATTGTCAGCCGTTTCTCCAGACCTGCGGCGGGCCTTGCAGGAGTTTCAGGCGGATAGACCTGATCGTTGCCCACCTGATAAACTGTTTGTTCCTGATGATTGGACCAGTAGAGTCATCTCTGAGGTTCATTCTTCTGCGTTGGCAGGTCATCCTGGCATTTTTGGTACCAGGGATTTGGTGGCAAGGTCCTTCTGGTGGCCTTCCCTGTCACGAGATGTGCGAGGCTTTGTGCAGTCTTGTGACGTTTGTGCTCGGGCCAAGCCTTGTTGTTCTCGGGCTAGTGGATTGTTGTTGCCCTTGCCTATTCCTAAGAGGCCTTGGACGCACATCTCGATGGATTTTATTTCAGATCTGCCTGTTTCTCAGAAGATGTCTGTCATCTGGGTGGTGTGTGACCGTTTCTCTAAGATGGTCCATTTGGTTCCTCTGCCCAAGTTGCCTTCTTCTTCCGAGTTGGTTCCTCTGTTTTTTCAAAATGTTGTTCGTTTGCATGGTATTCCTGAGAATATCGTTTCTGACAGAGGGACCCAATTCGTGTCTAGATTTTGGCGGGCATTCTGTGCTAGGATGGGCATAGATTTATCTTTTTCGTCCGCTTTCCATCCTCAGACGAATGGCCAGACTGAGCGGATTAATCAGACCCTGGAGACATATCTGAGGTGTTTTGTGTCTGCTGACCAGGATGATTGGGTTGCTTTTTTGCCATTGGCGGAGTTCGCTCTCAATAATCGGGCCAGCTCTGCCACTTTGGTGTCCCCGTTTTTCTGTAATTCGGGGTTTCATCCTCGATTTTCCTCTGGTCAGGTGGAATCTTCGGATTGTCCTGGAGTGGATGCTGTGGTGGAGAGATTGCATCAGATCTGGGGGCAGGTGGTGGACAATTTGAGGTTGTCCCAGGAGAAGACTCAGCTTTTTGCTAACCGCCGTCGTCGTGTTGGTCCTCGTCTTCGTGTTGGGGACTTGGTGTGGTTGTCTTCTCGTTTTGTCCCTATGAGGGTCTCTTCTCCTAAGTTTAAGCCTCGGTTCATCGGCCCGTATAAGATATTGGAGATTCTTAACCCTGTTTCCTTCCGTTTGGACCTCCCTGCATCCTTTTCTATTCATAACGTTTTTCATCGGTCATTATTGCGCAGGTATGAGGTACCGGTTGTGCCTTCCGTTGAGCCTCCTGCTCCGGTGTTGGTTGAGGGTGAGTTGGAGTACGTTGTGGAGAAAATCTTGGACTCTCGTGTTTCCAGACGGAGACTCCAGTATCTGGTCAAGTGGAAGGGATACGGCCAGGAGGATAATTCTTGGGTGAATGCATCTGATGTTCATGCCTCTGATCTGGTTCGTGCCTTTCATAGGGCCCATCCTGATCGCCCTGGTGGTTCTGGTGAGGGTTCGGTGCCCCCTCCTTGAGGGGGGGGTACTGTTGTGAATTTGGATTCTGGGCTCCCCCGGTGGCTACTGGTGGAATTGAACTGGTGTCTTCATCTTCTCTGTTCACCTGTTCCCATCAAGATGTGGGAGTCGCTATATAACCTTGCTGCTCTGTTAGTTGCTTGCCGGTCAACAATGTTATCAGAAGCCTCTCTGTGCTTGTTCCTGCTCCTAGACAACTACTAGATAAGTTGGACTCTTGTCCATGTTTGTTTTTGCATTTTTGTTCCAGTTCACAGCTGTAGTTTCGTTACTGTGTCTGGAAAGCTCTTGTGAACAGGAATTGCCACTCTGGTGTTATGAGTTAATGCCAGAGTTTTAAAGTAATTTCTGGATGGTGTTTTGATAGGGTTTTTAGCTGACCATGAAAGTGTCCTTTCTGTCTTCTGCTATGTAGTAAGTGGACCTCAAATTTGCTAAACCTATTTTCATACTACGTTTGTTATTTCATCTTGATTCACCGCCAATACATGTGGGGGGCCTCTGTCTCCTTTCGGGGTATTTCTCTAGAGGTGAGCTAGGACTAATATTTTCCTCTGCTAGCTTTATTTAGTCCTCCGGCTGGTGCTGGGCATCTAGAATCAACGTAGGCATGCTACCCGGCCACTGCTAGTTGTGCGTTAGGTTTAGTTCATGGTCAGCTCAGTTTCCATCTTCCAAGAGCTAGTTCCTATATATGCTGATGCTATGATCTCTTGCCATTGAGATCATGACACACCACCAGGGGAGCCAAAAAGCGGATCACAACACCACGCCTCAACACGTCCGATTATCCACCACCCTCGGATCCTTCAGACGGAACCTGAAAATCCATCTCTTCAGGAAAGCCTACAGCCTGCAATAACCATTCTGCCGCCTCACCACCACCCGAGCTGCCGCCTCACCATCACCAGAGCTACTACACCCCCGACCTTCTGTCTCTTCTCCATTATCCCTTAGAACGAAAGTCCACAAGGACAGGGTCCTCTCCCCTGTGTACCAGTCTGTCATTGTAAATTTGTTTACTATAAACGATATCTATAACTTTGTATGTAACCCCTTTCTCATGTACAGCCAGCACCATGGAATTAATAGTGCTATATAAATAAATAATAATAATGATGAGTCGCCCCGGCCAGGGCCGTGGGGTACTTGGTACCAGGTCCGGTACTTCACAGGGGGATGTCACGATGGCGACCCGGTCCATGGCCCTTGGGCGCCCATGTAAAAGGGGGGAAAGGTCTTTAAAGGGATAAAGTTTATGTTCGTAACGTCACCTGTGGTATTCGGACAGGGTGACCGACGCTGCTTTAAGGGGTCCGCTGGGGTGATGTTATGGCAGCTAGATGGTATACCTTCCCACAGGTGAAATACATCCCCAGGGCTCCCGTTTGTGTAGATGATGGTATGATGAGAGGTGCAGGGAAGAACGAGGACACAGGATTGCAGTCTCTATACCTTGTTTACTGTTGGTTTCAGCAGCCACAGTCCAGGGCACCAGATCACAGGGCAAGTAGGGTCCGGAGGCAAGTCCAGAGTCCCCTTATCCAGGTGGAGAATAGAAGCCTTCCTTTGCGCTGTAGTGGTGTAGTCCCTTACTGCTAAGCTTCACATAAGGTCCTCACAGATGTTATCTCTCTCTCTCTGTCCCCCAGTTAGGATAGGACAAAACCCGTATGACTGGTGACTTGAGCCTGTTTATAGGATCTCTTAGATGACCCGGCTCTTTAGGGTGTCACCGCGCCTCCTGGGTGTGGGTGCGGACAGGTAAAGTGCAATTAGCTGTCCTGCTGGTCTCTGATGTAAGGCGTGGAGGTCCTCACAACCTCGGTGTTCCTGCTACCGGTGTTTTTAAGCCTCAGAAGGAGGCAGCCTGCTCGGGGCTGGTCCCCTTCTGGTATCCTCTCCTGTGCTTGCTCTCCTGCATGCTCGCTGCAATCAATTCTGCTTTCAAAATGTCTCTTTCTGGGAGCTGCAGCTCTGGGGCATGCACAGCTCCGTAAACCCTCTGTCCTCCTCAGACGGATGTCTGGAACTAACTCTCTCTACAGACTACCAATTATATATATATGCGGAGTCACCTAGTAAATAGGATCAAAAGCTCCCCCTGGTGGCCTGGAGTGTGAATGTGTTGCATGTTTGTGGTACCTGGTTAGAGTTATCCTTTCTTGCCTCTGAACGTAGCATCACTCTCCCCGAGAGGAAAGCAATGCCACTGTGATGACCAGGACCCTGGGGCGCCACACTCCCCCCCCCCCCCCCCCCCCGTTAAATCCAGTACTCCCGGACTGGGAAAAGAAGAACAATACATGTTAATGCAAAAAGACATACAATTTTTTAAAATGCTATAAAAAAGTGAACAAGTTAATGCAAACTGGTGCTTCCCTTTATGGGAGGTAAGGACACTTGAACGTTGCAAAACATATTTACATTGTGGGCTCATTTTGATAAGAATAGAAAACAATATAACAATTAACTATGAGAAACAATTACCCGCTACGGGTATACTATCTTAAAGCTTCAAAGTGAAAATCAAGCATTTTTTCTTTACTCTTCTTCAAGTGCAAAACTTTCGACTAACCCCCATGGGTTCGCTATATCTTCTCAATTTTATTCAAAAGTGCATCATCATGAGTTATCTTCATAACTATCTATCTAAATTCAAGGCTTAATTTTATTTTCATTTACTATATTAACTCTGTAATAAATTAACTTTCTATCTTGCAACATACAAGTCTACAAGGCGTGTATCCAGACCTGGAATCCTGCTGCGCTAAATGGGTTTTTCTTCAGGTCTCTGGAAAACAATGCAGTTCTCACAACAATGTTAGAAGCAGTCTTTTTAAAACTTCTTTGTAAAACCAGTAGGAAGCACCTTTAAGAAGGTGCAAACTATTTAAAATGGAAAGTTTTTGATCATGCACAGTTCATGATTCACAGTTCTTTAGTCTAAAAGGCAATTTGTGTAAAACCTAGGATCCCTTTAAACGAGGGACCCCTTTAAGAGTAAACCTGGTCAGGTTTAATAAACTTCTGAACAGCAACAGTCATTTTAGGAACTTGTAGCAAAGGGTAAACTTTTAACTTTTTACAGTCATATCACTTTTCTCATTTACTTTCCCTTATGCTTGCTGGGCCATGCATTGCTGTCTCTCCATATCAGAGTCATGGTCCCAGGGAACGTTGTAATGGCCCCAATCAGGTCGGAGGTCTGATGGTGCTAGGAGCAGACCTACCAGTGACTCGTCGGTAGCGGTGACAAGGTCAGTCACTGGAGCGGAGTCAGTTGCTGGGGCAGGAGCAGTCGCTGGAGCGGGGTCAGTCACCAGGGCAGGGTCGTTCCTCATACCTGCTTCAGATGCAGTCCCTCCGGTGCCAGTCTGCTCCTCTGCTGGGGTCAGGATCACTTGTTGCGGTGCCTGGTCTGAGGGTTGCAGGGCCTTGTACTGCGGCGCTGTCATCTCCGTTTGCAGCATCTCGCTTTCTGGTGGTGTCTTACTTTCTGGCTTTGCCGGGTTTGTGAGGGCTGGTGGTAAGTTTTGTCGCAGTACAGTCGTCATCTTTTTGATCAGGGACTCCTTCCATGCGGTCACCGCTGTCATCTGGGTCCGCAGGGGTCGTCGGGCCAGCTCCTCCATCTCTCTCAGCAGGAGGTCTGGGCTCATCCTCGGTGACGGTTGCAGTTCTTGCAGGTCCCGGCTGGGAGAGTCCTCTTGCTCCATCCCATGCTCCGGGGTCCGCTCACTTCCCTCCGCAATCTTGATTATCCGTTCTTTCTCCTCCCTCACATCACAGTGCTGATGTGGGACCGATGTGCTTTGCTGTGATCGCCCACGATGGCACGCCCTTCTTCTCCGGCGCTCCTCGTGACGCTGTAATGGTGGCAATTTTGGCGGTCTTTTCACAGTACACAGTCTCTCAGCACAAAGCAGTTAGGCAGTCTTTTAGGCGCACATGACCCGATTTTCAGGGTCGGTCCATCCTGTTTGTGACGCCAAGATGAGTCGCAACGGCCAGGGCCGTGGGGTACTCAGTACTGGGTCCGGTACTTCACAGGGGGATGTCACAGTGGCAACCCGGTCCATGGCCCTTGGGCGCCCATGTAAAAGGGGAGAAAGGTCTTTAAAGGGATAAAGTTTATGTTCGTGACCCCAACTGTGGTATTCGGTCAGGGTGACCGACACGCTTTAAGGGGTCTGCTGGGGTTATGTTATGGCAGCTAGATGGTATACCTTCCCACAGGTGAAGTACATCCCCAGGGCTCCCGTTTGTGTAGATGATGGTATGGCGAGAGGTGCAGGGAAGAACTAGGGCACAGGATTGCAGTCTCTTTACCTTGTTTACTGTTGGTTTCAGCAGCCACAGTCCAGGGCACCAGATCACAGGGCAAGTAGGATCCGGCCAGTTCGGAGGCAAGTCCAGAGTCCCCTTATCCAGGTGGAGAATAGAAGCCTTCCTTTGCGCTGTAGTGGTGTAGTCCCTTACTGCTAAGCTTCACATAAGGTCCTCACAGATGTTATCTCTCTCTCTCTGTCCCCCGGTTAGGATAGGACAAAACCCATATGACTGGCGACTTGAGCCTGTTTACAGGATCTCTTAGATGACCCGGCTCTGTGGGGTGTCACCATGCCTCCTGGGTGTGGGTGCGGACAGGTAACGTGCAATTAGCTGTCTGTCCTGCCAGTCTCTGATGTAAGGCGTGGAGGTCCTCACAACATCGGTATTCCGGCTACTGATGTTTCTAGGCCTCAGAAGGAGGCAGCCTGCTCGGGGCTGGTCCCCTTCTGGTATCCTCTCCTGTGCTTCCCCTCCTGCACGCTCGCTGCAATCAATTCTGCTTTCAAAATGTCTCTTTCTGGGAGCTGCAGCTCTGGGGGCATGCACAGCTCCGTAAACCGTCTGCCCTCCTCAGACGGATCTCTGGAAATAACTCTCCCTACAGACTGCCAGTTATATATATGGGGAGTCACCTAGTAAATAGGATCAAAAGCTCCCCCTGGTGGCCTGGAGTGTGAATGTGTTGCATGTTTGTGGTACCTGGTTAGAGTTATCCTTTCTTGCCTCTGAACGTAGCATCACTCTCCCTGAGAGGAAAGCAATGCCACTGTGACGACCAGGACCCTGGGGTGCCACAATAATAATTAATAATAATGATGCACAATTTTGTTTCTTAGATTTAAGCCTTGAGAAAAACGAGTGCTCAAGTTAAAGATCCAAAAAGCCTCCCTGGTTAGGAGACGTCTTCTCATGTCTCCACCACGTCCAGGCTTGTTGGCTTATTCCTAGCCATATATCTGTAAGGATGTCACTTGTCTATGATGCACAAAAATAAAATGTATAGCTGTAGAAGAAATATGATGACCCAAACCATCAGTATTATTGATGTGATGTATATGTGGGCCGTGGGGTACTCGGGACCGGGTCCGGTACTTAAAGGGATGTGTCACGGCGGCGGTGACCCGGTCTGTGGCCCTGGGTGCCCATGTTAAAGGAAAGGTCTTTAAAGGGTTGTGTGAAATAATAAAAATTTGTGACGCCACTGGTATTCGGTCAGGGGTGACCGACGCTGCTTAAAGGGGTCCACTGGGGTGATGTTATGGCAGCAGGGATGGTATGGCTTCCCACAGGTGAAGCTGGGTCCCCAGGATTCCTGGTGTATTTGGCAAGGATGGTGTAGTGCCAGAAATAAACGGAGGACACAGGGTTGCAGTCTCTTTACCTCTTTCCTGTATAATTCATGCAGCCACAGGGTACCGGATCACAGGTGCTGGTGGTGGTCCGGCCGGCTTGGAAGCATCTCAGGAATGCCCCTAACCAGGTGGAGTTGGAAGCCTTCCTTCTAGCGCTGTGTTGTTGTAGTCCCTTGCTGCCTTAGGCCTCACACAAAGTCCTCACGTTCTCTCTGTCCCCTTTTAAGTAGGACACTAACCTGTACGACAGGTAACTCGAGCCTTTTTACAGGATCTCTATCACAATCCAGGCTCTATCCACTACTGTGTCCTCGGGTGTTAATGGTGGACAGGTAACCTGAAATCTAGCTGTCCACCGGTTTCTGCCGTGGGGCATGAAGTTACCCCCACAACCTTGGTCTTCCGGCTACCGGTATCTGCGCTCAGCGTGGAGAAAGCTCACTAGCAGCTTCTCTCTCCAGCTCTTCACTTTGCCTTTGCTCCTTCCTCCTTCCAGTCTCTTAACAATTTGCTCTGCTCTCTTTTTCCTTCCCAGGAGCTGCAGAATCACTCGTCTGCATGGCTCCAGCTTTCCTTACTCATTCCTCACTATCCTCACACCAACTGACTAACTCTCCCCAACTGCCTAGCAACATCCTAGCAACTGACTCCACCTTCCGACCAGAGAAAGCAGCTCCCTTGAATTCACGTGTAGAGCTCCCCCTTCTGGCCTGGAGTCAGAATGGTGTTGTATGTGCTGAATACCTGTTAAAGGGATCCTTTTCACTTCCAAGCATGACATCACTCTCTCTGTGAGGAAAGCAATGCCACTGTAACAACTGGTTACCTGGGGTGCTACACTTTCAATAGAATAAACTACATTCTTTGTATTGCAGTTTATGAATTGTTTAATATAATATTTCTGACTGTTATGATGATTGGAAAAAAGTACTTTGCAAGCATGTTCCATAGCATTTTGGACCCCAACGGAAAAACCTTTATGAGCAAGCCATGTTTTTTGTAAAGATCAAGAATCGAAAAAACTTGGAGAGAGAATATTGCCTAGAGGTGCATTCTTTGCCACTTTTCCACACCCGGCTGCAAAACTGAAGCAAGTATGGGTAAGTATCAGGCCTGGATTTAGGGGGGGGCCCTGGGCCACCCACCAAGCGGGGGCCTCCCACAATATAGGGATACATATCTCAAAACATGGAAAATACACGTCTCTTTGCTGTGAACCGTTTCTAATGATAAGGAACATTTAACAAAAGAGAAACTATTGAAAGCGTAGGGACCTGGCTACGGTCCTACATCTCAGTGGCTGGCGCAGAGCGGCAGAGTCATGGTAATTTGCCAATTTATTCACAGACGAGGAGCCAAAAGATATCAGCACTGAACTTTTCATGTACAAGCCTATCATGGAAAAGGGTGTGCAGGACACTTTCCCAAATATTGAGATAGCTCTAAGGATATATCTAATTTTGATAGTAACAAACTGCAGTGGTGAGCCTTCCTTCTCAAAACTTAAATTAGTTGAAAGTCGATTAAGGACATCCATGAAGCAGGAATGACTTGTAAATTTGGCTATCATGAGCATCGAGTCAGATCTACTGCGTGAATTGGACTTTACTGACATCATTAGTGATTTTGCAGCACGAAAATCAAGGAAAGTGCCTGGATTGTAAAAAATGAATGATTTTACCTGAATTACTCTGCGTAAATGATTTTTGTAAATAAACTTGCGTTCGTTTCATTTTGTGTTTTTGCAATACATATTGCAACACCTTGAAAAATGGGCCTCCCTCCAAAATGGGCCCCAGGCCACCCACCTCTTAAATCCGGCCCTGGTAAGTATATAATAATATAATCTGTTTCCATTCAATCTAGTCTTCAATTTTCCAAAATCAAACAGATTGTAAATAAACCCCTTCCTGATTTCACTGTGAGGCCGGGGTCACACATGCATGTTTTACGTACGTAAGAGCGCCAAAACTACGTACGTAAAACTCGCATTACATACGGCACAATGCTTCTCAATGGGGCTGCTCCTATTAGCCGTATATTACGGTTCAGTATTATACGGCTTTCTACGGCCGTACAAAATCGCAGCATGCTGCGTTTGTCAGCGTATTGCGCAAATAATACGCCAATGAAAGTCTATGGTGGCGAGAAAAATACGGATTCCACACGGACCTGCAGTGTGACTTGCGAGAAATACGCAGCGGTGTTAGTGAAAAGTCGGTAATTCAATTGCCGGCTTTTCATTTCTCCTGCACAAACCCGACAGGATATGAGACATGGTTTACATACAGTAAACCATCTCATATCCCCTTTTTTTTTGCATATTCCACAATGCTAATGTTAGTAGTGTGTATGTGCAAAATTTCAGCGCTGTAGCTGCTGAAATAAAGGGTTAAATGGTGGAAAAAATTGGCGTGGGCTCCCGCACAATTTTCTCCGCCAGAGTGGTAAAGCCAGTGACTGAGGGCAGATATTAATAGCCTAGAGAGGGTCCATGGTTATTGGCCCCCCCGTGGCTACAAACATCTGCCCCCAGCCACCCCAGAAAAGGCATATCTGGAAGATGCGCCTATTCTGGCACTTGGCCACTCTCTTCCCACTCCCTGTAGCGGTGGGATATGGGGTAATGAAGGGTTAATGCCACCTTGCTATTGGAAGGTGACATTAAGCCAGATTAATAATGGAGAGGCGTCAATTATGACACCTATCCATTATTAATCCAATTGTTGGAAAGGGTTAAAAAACACACACACACGATTTAAAAGTAGTTTAATGAAATAAACACAGCGGTTGTTGTAATAATTTATTGTTCTCTCAATCCATCAGGAACACCCTCGCTTGGAAAAATAATAAACGCACAAGATACATACCTTCTGGTGAACCGTCTCGTCCCACGAAGTAATCCATCTGAAGGGGTTAACTAATATTACAGGCACGAGCCCTGCTAAATATATGCTATTTATCTGCCCTCAGTCACTGGCTTTACCATTCTGGCAGAGAAAATTGCGCGGGAGCCCACGCCAATGTTTTCCGCCATTTAACCCTTTATTTTAGCAGCTACAGCGCTGAAATTTTGCACATACACACTACTAACATTAGTAGTGTGGAATATGCAAAAAAAAAGGGGATATGAGATGGTTTACTGTATGTAAACCATGTCTCATATCCTGTCGGGTTTGTGCAGGAGACATGAAAAGCCGGCAATTGAATTACCGGCTGTTCACAGATATCGCGCTGAATGAAATCTAAATACAGAATATATATATATGTGTCTCAATGACATATATATATATATATACTGTATATATGTTTTCCCGAACATTTGAGCACATAAATCCATTAGATGTCAGTTTTGCAAGCCTGCGCGAAAATCTCGCAGTACGGATGCCATACGGATTACATACGGAGGATGCCATGCGCAAAATACGCTGACACACCCTGCCTACGGATCACTATTTTGGGAACATTTCTCCGTATTACGGCCGTAGTACGGACGTATAATACATGGCGTATTGTCTTACGCCAAGTGTGACTCCAGCCTGAGACATTTTCTCGCTGTGCTAGCAGTGATCTCACTGAAGGGAGGTCACCACAGTTCATTGGCCCAGCTAGGTACGCAGCCTCACTGTCTGGCGGTAACCTCGATGACAGCACCGCCAGTCACTGATGTTGCGCTCGCAGTTCAGTCACCAGTGGTTCTCAGGCATGGCGGTCGCATCTTGGTCCAGATTGAAAACTGTGTAGTATCATCAAACATGGATTATGTCGTGGGACAGAAAGACCAACAGGTGACAGATATGGTTGGTTTTTTTTAGGCTGGTTTCACACTTGCGTTTTTGTCTGCAGCGTTTTTTGCACAAAAACGCATGTGTTTTTCCCCCTATATTTAACATTGAAAACGCATGCGTTTTTTTGTACGCGTTTGGTCGCGTTTTCAAACGCATGCGTTTTTTTTCTGCATGCGTTCTTTTTCAAAAATGCAACCTGTAGTATTTTTTGCGCGTTTTTTTTTTGCCGCAAAAAAACGCATGCGTTTTTTCGCGGCAAAAAAAAATGCATTGCTGTCTATGTAAACGCATGCGTTTTTAAGCACATGCGTTTGTTTGCGTTAAAAACGCATGCGTTTTTATAGAAAAAACCCAGAAAACAGACTGAAAAGCCACCCACCACCATCAAGGTGATAAAGGGATCCAAACCCTAACCCTAACTCTACTCCTAACCTCACCCCTAACCGTTTAATGAACATTTTCTGACAGTCAGTGCCACGTATTTAAGTGCCACTTATTTCAGTGCCACGTATTTCAATGCCACGTATTTCAGTGCCACGTATCACGTATTTCAGTACAACGTATTTCAGTGCCACATATCACGTATTTCAGTGCCACGTATCACGTATTTCAGTGCCACATATTTAAGTGCCACGTATTTCAGTGCCAAGTATTTCAGTGCCACGTATCACGTATTTCAGTGCCACATATTTAAGTGCCACGTATTTCAGTGCCAAGTATTTCAGTGCCACGTATTTCAGTGCCACGTACCACGTATTCAGTGCCACGTACCACGTATTTCAGTGCCACGTATCACGTATTTCAGTGCCACGTATTTAAGTGCCACATATTTAAGTGCCACGTATTTAAGTGCCACGTATTTCAGTGCCACATATTTAAGTGCCACGTATTTCAGTGCCACGTACCACGTATTCAGTGCCACGTATTTCAGTGCCACGTACCACGTATTCAGTGCCACGTACCACGTATTTCAGTGCCACGTATCACGTATTTCAGTGCCACGTATTTCAGTTACGTTTAGGGGTTAGGGGTAGGGTTAGGGTGACCAGGACATTCTTCTAATAAAAAGCTACCCCTAACCCTAACCAATTCTACTATTAGTGGATTTTGTAGTTGATTTTTTCATGGGAAAAAAAACAAAAAAACAAAAAACGCATGCGTCAAAAAAACGCTGCGTTTACATGCGTTTTTTCACCACATGCGTTTTTTCAAAAACGCATGCAGATCAAAACGCAAGTGTGAAACCAGCCTTATTCTTGTTTACAGACCATGGCTTCAGTGGAGTGGAATAGGGGTTAGGTGAGTATACACTGTGTTTGTTATTTTTAAATAAAAAACCCCGAACATCTCTACTTAGGAATAATTTAACCTCTTAGGGTATGTGCACACGTAGAATGGTCCATTGCGGGATTTGATAAATCCGCAGGGCAAAAGCACTGTTTTTCCTGCAGATTTACCGCGGTTTTTGTGCGGATTCCACTGCGGTTTTACACCGGCGGTTTTCTATTATGGAGCAGATGTAAAACCGCTGCAGATGCCGCACAAAGAATTGACATGCTGTATGTAAACCGCTGCGTTTCCACGCGGTTTTATCCGCAGCATGGGCACAGCGTTTTCAGTTTCCCATAGGTTTACATTGTACTGTGAACTCATGGGAAACTGCTGCGGACCCGCATGGTGTGCACAGAGCCTTAAACACCTGTAGATCTACACCATCCCGGGCGCCACGTGGTTATATAGGAGCAGGCATCACATATGCAATATAAGGCCGGTATTCACACCATGCAGGAATAGCGCGGTGTTAACCCCCAGGAATAAAGCACAATTTCTCAATTCAGATGTCAGTTTCTGTCAGAACCAATCAGGAAAGTTTCCACATAGTCCAGCGATTCCGGACTTTTCGTGTGTACCACGTTGTACTTTATGTGAGTGCTACAGTTAGGCCACTATGTTTTGCATTTAGGCTGCATGTCCCCGTTTGTGCGTCCACACAGCAGCTGGCTGTGTAGAGGGACAGTGCTTGCATCTACCGTCTATTCCCCGGGGAAGAACACCGGAGTGTGGTGACATGGTGAAGCTGTCAGTACAGAAGCGGCCGAGCGCTGCACACACCGCGACCGGGAGCGGCAACGGCTGCTGACAACTCAGCCGAGCCGACAGCCACAGGCAGTGGCACATACTGACAGCGGCCACGCCTACACATTACACATCACGTGCTTCCAGGAGTGACCAATCACAACGTTCCTCTTGGAATCCAGTCACGCCTATCACAAACCCCGTATTTGTGCAGGTGCTCCGTAGTCTGCACAGTGATTGGTTGCTGGGGAGTGGAGTGGGCGGGTCAGGGAAATGTTTTGCTCTGGTTAGCAGCTAGCCCTCTTCCGGTAGCCGGTGTCCTGTGCCGTTACTCAGCAGCTCCATACCGCACCGGCTGGCTCGGTACTGCTGGAAGGTAACGCGTGGGCTCCGTGCCGTGTGTATGTGTCGGTGGGGAGACTCGCTGCTCTTGGCCTGCAGCCGTCTGTGGCTCCCTCTGCATTCTCGTACGTCGCCCCCAGGTGTGCGTGCAGTGACCCAGTGATTAGCGTTCCTGCAGGGGGGTGTCACGTGCCGCCTGCTTCCCTCCCCCATACACCCACTGCTGTGTGTGGTGCCCCCAGGGTCTGGGCACAGGAGGGGTGATGGCTGCTGCCATGGGTCATGCTGGGCAGAGGACTGGCCCGTGGTACTAGTGGTCTCATATAGGGTTTCCCATAGGGATGCTTCTTCCTAGTGTTGGCAGCAGACGCAGTGATTGCCCCCGCTCCTGACACTATGGGGTCACCTAATACGGAAATAATTGTTTTTCTAAATAAAGCTCAAATCGGTTTTCTAATTTTGTGTAAATATTTAAAGAGACCCTGTCAGCATGATTTTGTAATGCACAGCAATAGCTGTAGCACAGATGAAATTGATACCTCTAGTGAAGACCTCCGCAGTGTTCTTCGTTAATCACCATAGAAGGTGTCTGCTAATTAGATTTTGGTGCACAGGGGCCGGACTGTACACGGAGTCTTCTCCACTCTGATTCTCTGACCCCTCCCCCTGCCTCCGGAGGCAGGTGGAGGGTCTGAGGAAGCACAGACCGGAGGCAGGCGGAGGGGCCTGGGAATCACAGACCGGAGGCAGGCGGAGAGGCTGGGGAGTCACAGACCGGAGGCAGGCGGAGGGGCCGGGGAGTCACAGACCGGAGGCAGGCGGAGGGGCCGGGGAGTCACAGACCGGAGGCAGGCGGAGGGGCCGGGGAGTCACAGACCGGAGGCAGGCGGAGGGGCCGGGGAGTCACAGACCGGAGGCAGGCGGAGGGGCCGGGGAGTCACAGACCGGAGGCAGGCGGAGGGGCCGGGGAGTCACAGACCGGAGGCAGGCGGAGGGGCCGGGGAGTCACAGACCGGAGGCAGGCGGAGGGGCCGGGGAGTCACAGACCGGAGGCAGGCGGAGGGGCCGGGGAGTCACAGACCGGAGGCAGGGGGAGGGGCCGGGGAGTCACAGACCGGAGGCAGGGGGAGGGGCCGGGGAGTCACAGACCGGAGGCAGGCGGAGGGGCCGGGGAGTCACAGACCGGAGGCAGGCGGAGGGGCCGGGGAGTCACAGACCGGAGGCAGGCGGAGGGGCCGGGGAGTCACAGACCGGAGGCAGGCGGAGGGGCCGGGGAGTCACAGACCGGAGGCAGGCGGAGGGGCCGGGGAGTCACAGACCGGAGGCAGGCGGAGGGGCCGGGGAGTCACAGACCGGAGGCAGGCGGAGGGGCCGGGGAGTCACAGACCGGAGGCAGGCGGAGGGGCCGGGGAGTCACAGACCGGAGGCAGGCGGAGGGGCCGGGGAGTCACAGACCGGAGGCAGGCGGAGGGGCCGGGGAGTCACAGACCGGAGGCAGGCGGAAGGGCCGGGGAGTCACAGACCGGAGGCAGGCGTAGGGGGCCGGGGAGTCACAGACCGGCGGCAGGCGGAGGGGCCGGGGAGTCACAGACCGGAGGCAGGCGGAGGGGCCGGGGAGTCACAGACCGGAAGCAGGCGTGAGGGCCGGGGAGTCACAGACCGGAGGCAGGCGGAGGGGCTTGGGAGTCACAGACCTGAGGCAGGCGGAAGGGTCGGGGAGTCACAGACCGGAGGCAGGAGGGGGGCCAAGGAATCACAGACCGGGAGGAGAAGTCCCAGTGCGCAGTCTGGCCCCTGTGCATCAAAATCGTATTACCGGAAGAATTCAAATACTGATTAAGGAAGAACAAGCTGTATAAAAATTATTAGCATTAAATCTTTTTCTGGTCCAGTGCCTGAGTGCCTTCCCAGACCAAGCACTGCCTAAAGTCAGCTGATGAACAGGCAAACCCCCTAAATGCAATATGAGGGCACGTGTACCAAAACCTTGGGCATCTCAAAGGTGCACACAGATACAGTGTTAATATGCTTTTTATAGGTGTTAAGTCCCCTATATCATGGTGTAGCTTGTTTAAAATGCATTTTGGAAGTAACAGACTCTTTTTAGTTATTATGTTGCTTAGTGTGTAGATTTCTATTATGGAAATGGAAGAGCCATATGCCTCTTTGTGATTCAGGAGTTACTAAAGAGTGGTGTACACCTCATCATAAATCCTACTCGAGGCTTTGCGGTAACAACACCGCTTGCCATAAATTTAACAAGCATTAGTGCCTACACCCCTGTCCCACCAGCTACACCCATGGTATGAGAACTTCAAGACACATAACTTCCAGTTGTGCCAATACTATGCAACTTTTCAAAACTTTGCACACAATAATGCTTAATGTTTGGCGGGTCTTTTATTTAGCAAAATGGGCTTCCGATTACTTTATGAATGAGCAAAACAATGGTGAAATGATCTTTAAGGAGGCTTACAAAAATCATTGTTCTCTGCATTGCATCATCCTGTGTAAACATTGGTCAACTTGCAGCTTTGTGCAGTCTTCCGTTTTGCAAATGGCTAACTGAACTATCTGCTATTAAAGCACCATTCCAGTGTTGGAATGGTGCTTTAAGCGCAAGTCTCTGGTTATATACTCGTTCTCCAGCGTCTTCACCATTTTTCGGCACCGCTCCGGTCATGCAGCACCATCCTGTGAGCGAAGCTTCTGACTGGCCGGAAGTCAGAAGCTACGTCACAGGCTCTCATTGCAAGTCTATGAGAGTCACAACGAAGCTCTCATAGAAGATGTACATTGATTAGTGACCTCCGATTCGCTACATGAAGCATTGGAACCACCTGCAGGTCACACTGCGGGAAACTGACCGCAGCGCTGGCGAAAACAGATGAAAACGCCGGAAGCTGTGTATCGGAGAAGGGGCAGGGGACTTGGATTTTAAGCACTCCTCCAGCGGTGAAAAAATGCTGGAATGGTGCTTTAACCCCTTAACGACCGCCGATACGCCTCTTAACGGCGCTGTGGAAAAAGTGTATAGTGTCCCCCAGAGTTGGATTTTCTCCGGGGTCTCGGCTGCCGGGGGTAGCCGAGACCCCAGAGAACATGATTCGGGTTGGTTTTTACCCACCCCGATTTTGCGATCGCCGGTATTAACAGTTTATCCGCGCCCACAAAAAATAAAAAGTCCGATGTGCCATTTAATTTCTCTCTCTGATGTGATTGCACATCAGAGGAGAGAGAAAGGGTCCCTGATTCCCCCCGGTACCTCCTGGTGCTCCTCGGCCTCCTGCTCCCCATGGGATCTGGCATCTTTTCCCAGAAAAAAAAATGGGTGCATGCATAGTGCACCCACCGAGATCTACCGGCAGATCTCGCAGTCTCGGCAGCCGAAGTTAGCTGAGACCCCAGAGAACATAATTGGGGTCAGTTTTTACCGACCCCGGTTTTGCGATCGCCGTTATTAACCGTTTACCGGTGACCGCAAGAATAAAAAGTCTGATGTGCCATTTAATTTCTTTCTCCTTTGATGTGATTGCACATCAGAGGAGAGAGAAATGGGGTCTCCGGTACCTCCCGGTACTCCTCGGCCTCCTGCCCCCCCCCCCCCCATGGGCGCTGGCATCTTTTCCCGGAAAAAGAAATGGCGGGCGCATGCGTAGTGCGCCCGCCGACATCTGCCGGCCGGTACCCAGCAGATCTCGGAGTCTCAGCTGCCGGCTGTAGCCGAGACCCCAGAGAACATAATTGGGCTCGGTTTTTACCAACCCCTTTTTTGCAATCGCCGCTACTAACCGTGTAGCGGCAGCCGCAAAAAAAAAAAAAAAAAAAAAAAAGTCATATGTGCCAGCTAATTTCTCTCTCCTCTGATGTGATTGCACATCAGAGGAGAGAGAAATAGGGTCTCCGATCCCCCCCCGGTACTCCTTGGCCTCACCCCCCCCCCCCCCATGGGCGCCGGCATCTTTTCCCTGGAAAAAAAATGGCGGGCGCATGCGTAGTGCACCCGCCAAGATCTGCTGGCCGGTACCCAGCAGATCTTGGAGTCTGGGCTGCCGGCGGTAGCCGAGACCCCAGAGAACATAATTGGGGTCGGTTTTTACCAACCCCGGTTTTGCGATCGCTGCTACTAACCGTGTAGCGGCGGCTGCAAAAAAAAAGTCCTATGTGCCAGTAAATGTCTCTCTTTGATGTGATCCCCCCCCATACTTACCAGTGCCTCCCGGTGTTCCTCGGCCCTCCTGCTTCCTCCAGTGGGCGCCGCCATCTTGATCAGGGAAAAAAATGGCTGGCGCATATGCAGTGCGCCCACCGAGATCTGCTGGCCGGCACTTAGCAACAATAGGAAGATTTTTCCTATTGGTTCATTTTGGTCACTGATAAACCCTATCACAGTGATCAAAATAAAAAAAATAGTAAATAAACCCCCCCTTGATCACCCCCTTAGTTAGGGAAAAATAATATAATAAAGAAAATATATTTCCATTTTCCCATTAGGGTTAGGGTTGGGGCTAAAATTAGGGTTAGGGCTAAAATGAGGGTTAGGATTAGGGTAAGGCTTCTTTTACACTTACCGTGGTTTTGCGTCCCGTTTTTGCGGTCCCAATAGTTTCTATGGGGCTACAAAAACGGTCCGCAGTAATTCCACAGAGCGCCGTATGGCCGTGTGGGCCGTATTTATGGCTGTGAAAAAATATCAAGCCTGCTCGATATTTTTCGCGGCTTACGGACACGGCCCCCATTGTAATTCAATGGGGCCGCAAAAACAACGGAAGATTGTTTTTGCAGTGCAACGGGACTTCCAGTTTTGCGGACCGCCGTTTTTTTTCCCAATACTTTTGCCATAGTATTGCTAACCCGAAAAACGGTGAAACGCAAGTTTTTTGCTGTCCGTTATTGCAGCGGACCGTGAACATTGTGGCAATACAGCCCGCAATAATGGGCTGCAAAAAACCCGGTAAGTGTAAAAGAATCCTTAGGTTTGGGATTAGGGTTAGATTTGGGATTAGGGTTATGGTTAGGTTTAGGGTTGGGATTACGGTTAGGTTTGGGATTAGGGTTATGGTTTGGGATTAGGGTTAGGGTTGGGATTAGGGTAATGGGTGTGTTGGGATTAGGGTTAGGTTTGTGGATAGGGTTGGGATTAGGGTTAGGGGTGTGTTGTGGTTAGGGTTGTGGTTAGGGGTATGATTAGAGTTATGGTTAGGGTTGGGATTAGGGATAGGGGTGTGTTGGAGTTAGGGTTGGAGTTAGAATTGGGGGTTTCCACTGTTTAGGTACATCAGGGGGTCTCCAAACACGACATGGCTCCACCATTGATTCCAGCCAATTTTGTGTTGAAAAAGTCAAATGGTGCTCCCTCCCTTCTGAGCTCTGCCGTGCACCCAAACAGTGGTTTACCCCCACATATGGGGCTTCAGTGTACTCAGGACAAATTGGACAACAACTTTTGGGGTCCAGTTTCTCTTGCTACCCTTGGGAAAATAAAAAAAATTGGGGGCTAAAAAATAATTTTTGTGGAAAAAAAAAAAGAGATTTTTTATTTTCACAGCTCTGCGTTATAAACTTCTGTGAAGCACTTGGGCGTTCAAAGTGCTCACCACACATCTAGATAAGCTTCTTGGGGGGTCTAGTTTCCAAAATGGGGTCACTTGAGGGGTGTTTCTACTTTTTAGGCACATCAGGGGCTCTGCAAACACAACATGACGCCCGCAGACCATTCCATCAAATTCTACATTCCAAAATGGCGCTCCTTCCCTTCCGAGCTCTGTTACGCGCCCAAACAGTGTTCCCCCACACATATGGGCTATCAAAGTACTCAGGACAAATTGAACAACAGCTTTCATGGTCCAATTTCTCCTGTTACCCTTGTGAAAGTAAAAATTTTGGGGTGAAAAGATCATGTTTGTGGAAAAAATACTTTTTTCTATTTTCACGGCTCTACGTTATGTGAAGCACTTGGAGGTTCATAGTGCTCACCACACATCTAGATAAGCTCCTTGGGGGGGTCTAGTTTCCAAAATGGGGTCACTTATGGCGGGTTTATACTGTTTAGGTACATCAGGGGCCCTGCAAATGCAACAAGACGACCCCAGACCATTCCATCAAAGTATGCATTTTAAAACGTCACTACTTCCCTTCCCTGCCCCGCTGTGTGCCCAAACATTGGTCCCCCCCCCACATATAGTGTATCGGCGTACTCAGGAAAAAAATTGCACAACACCTTTTGGGGCCTAATTTCTCCTGTTACCCTTGTGACAATAAAAATTTGGGGACGAAAAGATCATTTTGTGGAAAAAATTTGATTTTTTTATTTTAACGGCTCTACGTTATAGACTTCTGTGAAGCACTTGGGGGTTCAAAGTGCTCACCACACATCTAGATAAGTTCGTTAAGGGGTCTACTTTCCAAAATGGTGTCACTTGTGGGGGGTTCCATTGTTTAGGCACATCAGGGGCTCTCCAAACAAAACATGGGGTCTGATCTCAATTCCAGCCAATTCTGCATTGAAAAAGTGAAACAGTACTCTGTTCTGTTCCAAGATCTGCCGTGCGCCCAAACAGTAGTTTTCCCCCGCATATGGGGTATCGGCATGTTCAGGAGAAATTGCACAACAAATTTTGTGGTTACAGTTTCTCTTTTTTACACTTGTGAAAATAAAAAAAATTGGTTCTGAAGTAAAATGTTTGTAAAAAAGAAAGTTAAATGTTAATTTTTTCCTTCCACATTGCTTCACTTCCTGTGAATCACATAAAGGGTTAATACAATTCTTGAATGTGGTTTTGAGCACCTTGAGGGGTGTAGTTTTTAGAATGGTGTCACACTTGGGTATTTTCTGTCATGAACACCCCTCAAAGTGACTTTAAATGTGATATGGTCCCTAAAAAAAATGGTTTTGTAAATTTTGTTGTAAAAATGAGAAATCACTGGTCAACTTTTAACCCTTAGGCTATGTGCACACGTTCAGGATTTCTTGCAGAAATTTCCTGAGCAAAACTGGACATTTTCTGCAAGATATCCGCATGCATTTTTTGCGCGTTTTTTACTGCGTTTTTACCGTGTTTTTGGTGCGTTTTTTTTTTGCGGATTTTTCCGGAGGTTCCCAATGCAATAATATAGTGGGAAATCCGCAAAATTAATGAACATGCTGCGTTTTTTACCGCGATGCGTTTTTTTCGCGGAAAAAAACTGCATCATGTGCACAAAAATTGCGGAATGCATTCTAAATGATTGGATGCATAACGTATGTGGTTTTTTTCGCGTTTTTATAGCGAAAAACACGAAAAATCTGCAACGTGTGCAAACAGCCTTATAACTTCCTAACAAAAAAAAATTTGTTTCCAAAATTGTGCTGATGTAAAGTAGACATGTGGGAAATGTTATTTATTAACTATTTTGTGTGATATATCTCTGTGATTTAAGGGCATAAAAATTCAAAGTTGGAAAATTGCAAAATGTTCAACATTTTTGCCAAATTTCTGTTTTCTTCACAAACAAACGCAGGTAATATCAAGACATTTTACCACTATCATGACATACAATATGTCACGAAAAACAGTCTCAGAATCAGCGTGATCTGTTAAAGCGTTCCAGAGTTATAACCTCATAAAGTGACAGTGGTCAGAATTGTAAAAATTGGCTTGGTCATTAAGTACCAAATTGGCTCTGTCACTAAGGGGTTAAAACTAGGCCTGTCTCATGTGCAAAACAAAGGTATACTGCGTTTTGTCCCATGGACTGTGTAGCAAAATTGATTGTGAGCCTCTGTGGAGATCTCAAGCCCGCAGTTCATGCTAGACAGCCCAGGAATTTACAGGAACTGGAGGCGTTTGACCAAGAAGAGTGGGCAGCGTTACCATCTGAGAAAATAAAGAACCTCATCCACAACTACCACAAAAGACTTCAAGCTGTCATTGATGTTAGAGGGGGCAATACACAGTATTAAGAAATGGGGTATGGGACCTTTTGATCAGGGTCACTTGGATGTTTTGGATTGTCATTATGATTTAAAAAGAGAAAACACAGTAGTTTGACAATAAATGGCTTCACCCAACCACTAACCATGAGTGGAGAAAAGTTTTGGTGTTATCATTCATATTCTCTGAAAAAAGGCCAAGAAAGTAAAAATTCTACCGGGGTATGTAAACTTTGAGCACAATTGTACAGATGGCCGTATTCATCCTTTGGCTGGAACCGCACATGTAGTGTTTTGTTGAGCCTGGGGACGATTACAAAACAATGGGAAACATGAAGGGGCAATTTTATTTTTTCATGCTGCATCCACTTATTGCTTTGCCACATAAAAAAAACTACACTTGTATCAGAGCCACCTTTAACCCTCCGCCACAGGTGAGAAAACCACCTATAATATCTAATTATCTCAATTTCTGGGCTCTAAAATTAATCAGGGTGTATTAAAAGAGTACACAAAATCAGATGCAAAAGATACATTTCTCAGTCGCCCATGACAGCACTACCAGAGAGAGGGAATCCGCCCTTCAGGGACAGGAAACCTACAGGATAAAAAGGGCGGTACCTCTCTCCTGCCTCAGTTTTGTTTCCTGTCCCTGACAGGGGAACCCTCAGGATTGGTACCTGTATCCGGAGCCGACCAGTGGAGGTATGACGGTGGGGAGGCCTCTGTCACCGCTGGCTCGGTGTCCGACGCCGCCGCTTCTGGGTCCGATGGGGCTGCAGAGCGGGCGGAGGGGAGCGCGGCTGCCTCCCCGGATTGGGGTAGGGGCTTTAGGGACCAGGCGTGCCTCTGCAGAGAGGCCTGGTCCGGAGCGACGACCTGGTGTGTGAGAGCACCAAGATGGCCGCCGCACCGGATATAGACGCTGTCTACTTCCGGGTCCCGGGGAGTGCGCATGCGCACTGGGGACCAGCGCTACCCTGCAACGCAGCCTGGAGGAGGGGTGATCGGCGCACTATTTAAAACGCCGCTGTGAGAGCGCCCTTTGCTGCATGCAGTCCCACTATGGCGGACAGCGATCAGCAGCTCCAGCCGGCGCAGCCCTTACAGCCACCACCGCAGCAACAACAGCGTCACCACCAGCGCAAGTCGGGCGGAAGGACCTCTGCAGGCACCCGAAGTACCCGCTCCAGGAGCCATTCCACGCCGCAGAGTAAAACCTCCAATATCTCCAGCCAGCCGACACCTTCTACTTCGGGTCTCATACAAGATCCCGTACCTCCTCCAGAGCTGGTACCTGTAGCTGCGCAAGATGGGTGAGTGATCTTCGTGAAAGTTCACCAAGTAATAGGGTCCCCTTTTCCGTTTATTTTTTAGGCAAGAAAAAAAACGGAGAAAACTAAACATAGAGACTGTCCCTTATGTGGAGAACCCCTGTTACAGAACTGGGATAAGAAATTATGCGGTTCCTGTATAGGACAAGTCCTTTGTGAAGAAACCCCTAGTTTTGCCTCTGAATTACGTTCAGTAATAAGATCAGAGGTAGAAACAGTGTTTAAATCCCTTAAAGGGGAGGGGGTTAAGGAGAGAACACCTGTCCCCCTTTCTCACTCCGATCCTTATAGCTCTAATGAGGATGTGTCAGACAAGAAAGGTTCCTCCTCAGACTCTGAGAGTGGAGGCCGCCACTGCTTCCCCTTAGATGAAATAGATGCCCTCGTAAAAACTGTAAGATCTACAATGGGGGTCCTAGACCCACGTCCTGACAAAACGGTACAGGACATTATGTTTGGCGGCCTGGGCCAGAAAAAACGCAGAGTTTTTCCACTTAACGAAAACGTGCAGGCCCTGATTAAAAAGGAGTGGGAAAAGCCAGAAAGAAAAAATTCATCTGTACCCTCCCTTAAAAGGAAATATCCTTTTGCGGAAGATGATTCTACAGCATGGGACAAAGCCCCTAAACTTGACGTGGCAGCAGCTAAAGCGTCAAAGAAATTTTCACTGCCCTTTGAGGACATGGGTACGCTAAAAGACCCCCTTGATAAAAGAGCCGACACCTTCCTAAAAGGGGCCTGGGAGTCAGCAGGGGGATGTTTAAGACCCGCCATAGCGGCCGCATGTACTTCCAGATCTCTAATGATTTGGATAGACAATCTGGAGAAACAGTTAAGGGATGGAGTATCCCGACAAAAAATCATCGAATCAATTCCCATGATTAGGGGGGCGGCAGCCTTCTTGGCCGACTCTTCGGCGGACTCTATCAAACTGACTTCAAAATCGGCAGCCCTGTCCAATGCAGCTCGTAGAACGCTGTGGCTGAAAAACTGGCCAGGCGATCTACAGACAAAACAAAAACTTTGTTCAATCCCATGTGAGGGAAAATTTCTGTTTGGGGAAACCCTAGATGACATTTTACAAAAAGAAGGGGATAAGAAGAAGGGGTTCCCTAACCTGGCCGCACCATACGTTAGGCGGCCTTTTCGGAACAGGAAATTTTTCCGCAGACGCCCTCCTAGAGAACAGAACAGGTGGGAGGAGGGGAGAAATGGAGACAGGGGCTTCCTCTTTGGCAACTCCCCCAGAAATAAAAAAACCCTTAAGTGACACCTCCCCCAGGGTGGGAGGGAGACTGTCTCAATACCTTCCGGTCTGGGAAAAAATCTCTTCCAGTACTTGGATGTTAAACCTAATAAAAATGGGACTTCAAATAAACTTTACCACCCTTCCTCCCCAACACTATGTGGTCACTCCATTGAAACCTTCATGGCGGCAACAACAGGCCTTGGAACTAGAAATCTCAAAACTCATAACCAAAGATGTGATCCGAGAAGTTCCATTACCGGAAAGAGGGAAAGGATTCTTTTCCCCACTGTTTCTGATTCCAAAGCCGGACGGTTCCTTCCGCACAATAATAAATCTACGGAGATTAAACAGTTATGTAAAGAATCAAACATTCAAAATGGAATCGATAAGATCTACAATAAAAAACCTGTTTCAAATTGTTTCATGGTAGTGTTGGATCTCAGCGACGCGTACTATCACGTCCCCATCCACAAAAACTCACAGAAATACCTCAGACTAGCAGTAGTCATGGAGGGAGTAGTGAAAGAATACCAGTACAAGGCCCTCCCGTTTGGCATTTCGGTAGCGCCCCGTGTTTTTACCGAGGTGGTAGCAGAAATGATGGCCCACATAAGGGAGGAAGATGTTATTATAATACCATACCTAGACGACTTCCTGATTGTCAGCAACTCAGCCCAACATTGTCGCCAACAATGCAGCAGAGTGATAAAAACTCTAACAGAATTAGGTTGGCTCCTAAATCTCCAGAAGTCAAAACTGGAACCGACCATGGTGCAGGAGTTTCTGGGCCTAACTCTGGACTCGGTTTTACAGGAATGTCGCCTTCCAGACCTGAAGAAACAAAAAATACTAAGCATTGTGTCCGGAGCTCGCTCAAACCCTCATATGACCTTAAGAGGAGCTATGTCACTGCTAGGGTCCCTTTCTGCTTGTCTCCCGGCAGTACAGTGGGCTCAGATCCACACGAGAGACCTCTAGTGGGATGTCCTGAAAAATCAGGTTACACTGAGGGGATGCCTGGAAGGTCGCATGACTCTAAGTTCAGACACTATTCGTTCCCTAGACTGGTGGCTAGATTCCAACAATCTATCAAAGGGGGTTCCGTGGGTGATAGATGTACATCAAGTAGTTACCACGGATGCCAGTCCCACAGGGTGGGGAGCTCACCTGGGAAACAGTGTTACTCAGGGGGTCTGGACAGATCGAGAATACCAGGTATCTTCAAATCAAAAAGAACTTTGCGCAGTGAGCCATGCTCTGTCAGTTTTTCTTCCCAAACTACGGGGACAACATGTCCGGGTTTTCTCGGACAATCAAGTAGTAGTGGCCTACCTGAACCACCAGGGGGGGACCAGATCCCAAGCCCTGATGGAAACTACTTCCCAAATCTTCACCTTAGCCGAACATCACTTCCTATCCCTCTCGGCGTTACACATAAGAGGCGTAGTGAACAAAAAGGCAGACTTCCTAAGCCGTACCCAGCTGAAACAGGGGGAATGGGCTCTGAACCAAAGGGTCTTCGATCAGATCACAAAAATCTGGGGGGTACCAGTAATAGACCTCTTCGCCAGTATAGAGAACAGAAAAGTAAAACAGTTTTGTTCTCTAAACCACAGAGGGAACCCCCGAGCACTGGATGCATTCTCGATTCCCTGGACTCACGGTCTGACATATGCCTTTCCCCCTTATATACTTATACCGGCAGTCCTACGGAAGATAAGACAGGACAGGGCGAGTATCATTCTAATAGCCCCCTTCTGGCCCAAAAGGGCCTGGTTTTCCTGGCTGAGAATCCTATCGGTCACAGATCCCTGGGTCCTTCCGGATCTTCCGGACCTCTTATCACAGGGGCCGGTGTTCCACCCTCAGTCGGCAAATCTACACTTGACAGCGTGGAACTTGAAAGGTCACTGCTAAGGGCAAGGGGATTCTCAGATAATTTAGTCTCCACGCTATTAAAAAGTAGGAAAACAATAACAACTAAAATCTATGGTAAAACTTGGAAAAAGTTTCTGTCCACCTCCGGGGTAAGACTACAAGATGGGGTTCCAGTGGTCAAAATATTAGAGTTCCTACAGAAAGGTTTGGATATGGGCCTATCGGTGAGCACCTTAAAGGTGCAAGTAGCGGCCTTAGGGGCGTTATACAATGATAGTATTGCCACTAACCCATGGATAGCAAGGTTCATTAAAGCCGCTGTACGGTCTAGGCCAATAAAAATCAGAAACCCTCCATCTTGGGACTTAAATTTAGTACTATCAGCTCTGACAGAATCCCCGTTTGAACCCATAGATTCGATACCACTTAAAATCTTATCCCTCAAAACGGCCCTTCTTACAGCCCTAACATCTGCCCGTAGGATTAGTGACCTTCAGGCTCTATCTGCGAACCCTCCCTTCACACAAATCATGGAGGATAGGGTAATATTAAGAACAGACCCTGCTTATCTACCCAAAGTTGCTTCCAATTTCCATAGATCCCAGGAAATAATCCTTCCTTCCTTCTGTCCAAACCCGAAAAATCAAAAAGAGGAAAAATTCCACACCTTAGATGTGAGAAGGTGTCTAATACACTACCTAGAATCCTCCCGTCAGTGTAGGAAGGAAGGCTGTCTTTTTGTCTGCTTTCAGGGACCTAGGAAAGGACTCAAAGCCTCCAAAGGCACTATAGCTCGTTGGGTTACTGATGCGATAGCCTTGGCATACTCGTCCACGGGAAATGCAGTTCCTGAAGGACTCAAGGCACACTCTACAAGGGCTATGGCGACCTCCTGGGCCGAAAGGTCGGAGGTACCAATAGATAAAATCTGTAAAGCGGCCACCTGGTCAACACCTTCAACCTTCTTTAGGCACTATCGCTTAGACTTAGCCTCTTCGTCGGACTTAACCTTCGGAAGAAGGGTCTTGCAGGCTGTGGTCCCCCCCTAAAGCAATAATCTCTGCAATTCTCTCTGGTAGTGCTGTCATGGGCGACTGAGAAAGTCGTAGTTACTCACCGATAACGGTGTTTCTCAGAGCCCATGACAGCACCTGCTTATTCCCCCCCTTATCACGTGTGCGGTGAGCACTTTATTATACGAAGTGTGTGTTTGATTTAGACACGGTGTAATCTTCATAAGTATTTTGCTAAAATATGTGTATTTCTTGTTATCACTAACCTGGAGGACCTCTGATGCTCTGTAAACTAAACTGAGGCAGGAGAGAGGTACCGCCCTTTTTATCCTGTAGGTTTCCTGTCCCTGAAGGGCGGATTCCCTCTCTCTGGTAGTGCTGTCATGGGCTCTGAGAAACACCGTTATCGGTGAGTAACTACGACTTTAATAACCATAAATGTAATAAAACAAAAAGTTCCAAATTTCACTACTACTGCCAAACAGCCTCCAGTTTTCAGGACATAACTATTACTAAACATTAAAATTCAGAAAAAAATTAATTGTAAGACACTTGGATGCTACTGGAATCATATTCACTCAGATTCAGAAGTTAAAAGTTCAGCAGAAGGAACACATTGGCAGAGAAAAAAGCAAGGTTGTCAAATATTGTATCAGTGATTATTATTACGTGTATGGGTACAATGTGTCCGAGAGGCCATTTCTAAGAAAATGCTACTTGTTTCTATGAAATATCCACAAACTTTGCATTGTTCATTCAAGAAATGATCAAAAAAACAAATGTGTTGAACCCCCCCAGAAAGTGCAAACTTTCAAAAGTGAGAACCTTCAGGCGCAATGAGCCTGAGTGGCCACGGAGATCCCACCTGCTCTCTGCTAGGACTGCGGTAAAACTGAGTAGGGGGGCTTAAAACAGCACCTAAAAATAAGAAGGTACTGGGAGGGGTGAGATCCCCTGCCACCTTGGTGAGGAGGGGGAAACAAACATGTAATTCCCATTAAAGGGGTTGGTTATCTAGGACTTTTTTTCCTCAATGGGGATAAAAACTTACTGGCAGGTAGTTGCTAACTGTCTGCCTTGCAATGATCTCTTCCAACTTAGGCAGTGATTCTCCTGCTTCCTGTGACGTCACGTGGACAGAGCAGCTCTTTTTCTTTCGCCTTGCTCTGTTGATGGGGCATCACAGCTGCTGACGAAATGCTGATTGATGGCCGGCTTCCTGCTGCCTATCTGCGAGGAGCCGGTTGTCAGTCAGCATGATGTCAACAAAATAGAATGGAAGCAAAAGAGCTGCTCTGTCAACGTGGCATCACAGGAAGCAGGAGAATTACTACCTGAGCCGGAAGAGATTGTCACCTGGCAGATCAGGCAGGTAGTTAGCAATTACCCGCCGGTAAGTTCTTAGCCCTATTGGGAAAAACAAACAAACACAAAATTCCCGAATAACCCCTTTAAACATTTTCACATATCAAGGATAGGTAATAACTTATGGATTGATGCAAACTCTAGCTCTGAAATGCCCTGTGTGAATAGAGCTGCTGCAGAGCATGATGCATTCTCTACGGGACTGCCATTCTCTATGGCTGTTTCCAGTCCCTTAGAGAATGAATACAGCAGTGGTGCGCATCTTTTTATGCTTTATCTTTCCTTCAGCATAGCCATATGAGGGATTGTTTTTTTGTGGGAGGAGCTGTGTTTTTTTGTGGGAGGAGCTGTAGTTTGGAATGGCAAAATTCAATTTATTTTACCAAAATGTCCTGAACAATGTGAAAGAAATTCTAGAGGGCCGAAATTGGAAAAATTAGCAATTTTGCCATTATCTTTTGGGTTTTGTTTTATGATGTTATGGGAAATATAACCAGGTATCGCTGTCCAACTGTATCTGGGCTGCCCACTGGCTCAGGAGCTGAGCCTGCTCCATACACACATTGTATTGGAGTCTAACCAGTGCGACTGGAGCTAGCTCAGATTGCAGCACTTTAACCCCTTAGGTCAAAATCATTTTTGCAATTGAGTCTTATTTAAAAAATTGCATCAATTGACTTTTACAGGTCTCCCTGCACATTTTAACTTTGAGATGGTCATAAATCAACAGAGAGGAACTCGGAACAAGGCAGGCGACTGATTTTTTGGACCGAGTCTTATCCGATAAAACATCATATCGCACTTAGACTAGTGTTATTCTATGGAGCCATGCACGTGTGATTTTTTTTTTTACAGGGACCGAATGTGTCCGAGAAAAAAAATTGCAGCAAGCATGTTTTGCATCCATTACTCAGTTTGCACTTGGCCATGCAAATCATTGATTCCGAATTTCACTGACTGATAGAATGGAGAAATTTTAATTTACCATTTTCTCCTTATACCAGAAAATCAGATGACACTATGATCACACTGTGATCAGAGTGGGATTAGCATAATTAAACCGATTTTCTTGGAAGATGTAAAATACAGTCACTGTTACTCTAGCCAAAAAGTGACACTTTCCTACTAGACTGTGAAAACGAGCTTACTGATTTGATTTTCAGTTAACTGATTCAGCAGCCAGTAATACTGCAACACAAAGGCTTCACATGGTTAATAGTGCAAAATTTGTACTGGGATCTAAGGGTTTCTCCTTGTGGGGAGTGACATGCCTGGCCTGGCATGCGAGTGTGAGGAGGCTTATTAAAGGGAACCTGTCACCCCCAAAATCAAAGATGAGCTAAGCCCACCAGCATCAGGGGCTATTCTGTAATGCTGTAGATAAGCCCCGATGTATCCTGAAAGATGAGAAAAAGAGGTTAGGTTATACTCACCCAGGGGCGGTCCGATGCGCGTCGCGGTCCGATCCGATGGGCGTCGCAGTCCGGTCCGTGGCCTCCCATCTTCTTACGATGACATCCTCTTCTGGTCTTCAGGCTCCAGTGCAGGCGTACTTTGCCCTGTTGAGGGCAGACCAAAGTACTGCAGTGTGCAGGCACCAGGAAAGGTAAGAGAGCCCCAGCGCCTACGCACTGCAGTACTTTGCTCTGCCCTCAACAGGGCAGACAAAGTACGCCGGAGCAGCAGCGTGAAGAACAGAATAGGACGTCATCTGATGAAGATAGGAGACGCCGAACCGGACCACGACGCCCATCGGACCGGGACCACCCCTGGGTGAGTATAATCTAACCTTTTTTCTCATCTTTTAGATTACTTCGGGGGGCTTATCTACAGCATTCCAGAATACTGTAGATAAGCCCCTGATGCTGGTGGGCTTGGCTCATCTTTGATTTTGGGGGTGACAGGTTCCCTTTAATAAGCCTCCTCACACTCGCATGCCAGGCATGTCACTCCCCACAAGGAGAAACCTTACCCTTTAGATCCCAGTACAAATTTTGCACTATTAACCATGTGAAGCCTTTGTGTTGCAGTATTACTGGCTGCTGAATCAGTTAACAGTTGACAGGTTCCCTTTAATAAGGGGGGTGCAATTTTAAATTCCTAGAAAGTTGTGCAGACACTAGTGGACTAACTGGTAGATCTAAGAGAAGTACTGAATGCTCTTTACCTAGCATAGCATTTGGGTAACACATTATAACGAGCACATAAGCCTGTGGTACAGACCAGGTACATTATGTAGGGTCCGTGCTATACGGAATCATTGCTGTTATGGCTACTATTTAGTGTTCGCTTCATGCCTGAGACTCTTCTGTGCTTCGGGAAGCTTTGTAAGGTTGCAGTCTAAGCTGTTTTTTTTTTTTTATTGTTTTCTGCAGGGATGTGTTTACCGGGTCGACGACCACTTACTACAAGAAACAAGTTAGACCACACCATTTACTGGTCACGTCTGTTTGAGCTACATGACGTCTTGGTTTCCTATGTTAACAGTCCTGAGCATGTTTTACTACATATGCCTCCGGCGCCGAGCCCGGTTAGCTAGTAGGGGGGAGATGATTAACAGCCGGAGAGCCATTGAGTCAAACAGCCGTGCTTTGCCAATGTCCACTGAAACTGTACAGTATGCCAAAGAAGTTTTGGATTTCAGTTCTCACTATGGAAGTGAAAACAGCATGTCTTATACAATGTGGAATTTAGCTGGTGCACCGAACGTCTATCCGAGCTCTGGGGATTTCACCCAGACAGCTGTGTTTCGGACGTATGGAAACTGGTGGCATCTAAGTGACAGCTCGGCTGTTCCTTTCAAGAGAACATCACCAAGTTTCTTTAGCCAAGATTACGTAGAACTTGCGTTTGAGGAACCAGTTTATCCTACAGCGGTTCATATCCTTGAAACCTACCATCCAGGATCCATTGTGAAGATTCTTGCTTGTTCTGCAAATCCTTACTCTCAGACCACTCCTACTGAAGTAAGGTAAGACCCCCTATGTCAGTGGGCACTTAGTGTCCGAGTGAGTTCCAAATCTCACAGAAGATGACAAGACTACTGTATAAGAAGTCTAACATCTGTACAGCCTTAAGCTTGTCATTTACATAGGATGTAAATCTTACAGCGATTGTCCACATGAAAAAATATTGAAATGTGTTATTGATGCAGTTCCTTAATTCATAATGTACATGAAAACATAAAAAATGTGAAAATGAAAATGTCCTGCAGGGGAGATCAATTCACAAAATGGCTTGCATTTCTAGTGTTTCAGTGTGACTAATAGCTGGGTCCGCCTTTAGTTTGGGCCGTTCAATTTGTGGCTGAAGTGGGTATGAGGGCACTAAGTTGTGGAAGTCTGAAGGAGGCCATAGACGTTAACGGGATCGTCCACTATTTTGATATTGAAGTCCTACAAAAAAAAACGTGCCTAAGCACTAACAGGCATGTAATTGCTAACAAAAGCAACTACCTGCCGCTTGTACCCGGCGCTGGTCACTGACCCCACTTATCAGAGATTTAGCTGCTCCCTGTCAGCAGAGCAGTGGTTTCTTTTCCTGTTGACAGGACGGGACTGCTGGCTTCAGGCTTATTGACATCCAGCTTCCCCCAATTAGGCAGCGGAGAACCATCTGTCAATCAGAATGACACCAGTAGTCCCGCCCTGTCAACAGGAAACCAAACTGCCGCTCCATTGATGTGAAGTCAGTGGAAGTTTGTGAACCACTCTGTGCCGTCTGAGAATGGTGCCGGGCACAACTGCAGGTAGGTAACAACTACCTGCTGTTAGTGCTTACTTACCTTTTTTCTATTCAGTCCCAGATATCCCCTATTGGTTTGGGACTGGCACCCAGCACTTCAGCTCCGGCGGTGGTTGGGTGTAAGCGATTCACTTGTAAGGACTGAGCTGCCAGGGAACTGCCACTAAGCAGTATACGGGGATGTGCTGCTTTCGTCCAACCTGCAGCCAAAGCTCATCAGTGGGGGGTACTTGTTTTGTCGGACCATTGCTGATATAATATTGATGTGCGTAGCCTAAGAATAGGTTAATATCAAAGTAGGGGACAACCCCTTTAATATTAGATGAATCGATATAAAAGATGTATGTAAAGAAAGGTCTTTCTTTAGTACTAACAAACTTGTATTGAAGCCCCAGCTGCTCCTGAAAACTTCTTATGCACTTGATTTAACACTCATATGTGGCTCAGTGGTTAGCACTATTGCTTTGCAGCACTGGGGTCAAATCCCTCCAAGGACCACATCTACAAGGAGTTTGTATGTTCTCCCTGTGTTTGTGCGAGTTTCCTCCACACTCCAAAGACATACTGATAGGGAATGTAGATTGTGAGCCCCATTGGGGACAGTGATGATGATGTCTGCAAAGTGTTACAGAATAAGCGCAATATAAGCGAGGAAAATGAGCCATGTGGAATTAATGGCACTATATAAATGAGAAAGATATAATGAAATATAGAAGCAATTGTGAGCTGGTGGAAATGCTAACATACTCTGTGTCATGTCTAGATGGGAAACAATCTGGTCGGCAGAACCCACCCGTGTCCATTCTCCTCAGGCTCGCCAGTTCACACCCTGTATAAAAGAGATCAATTTCCCAACAAATCTCCTGCGCCTGGAAATTAATAGCGGTCTCTTGGAATACTACACCGAGTTAGATGCTGTGGAATTACATGGTGTAAAAGAGAAACCCATGCTTTCCTTAAAGACAGTCGCCATTGATATGAATGATCTGGATGATGATGAATATGATAAAGATGGCTGTGGAATTGACTGCCTTACTAATCAGTTCAGTAGCTCCAGCCTCAGGGAGTGGACAAATAATGGCTATTTTGACAAGCTACCTTATGAGGTAAGATGACATACATACGTGAGTGGCTATGGTGGAATTAATAAGTCATACAGAAAACATATTGTTATTATGAGATGCATCATTTATGTATTTAGTAACCAGTTTCCAGTGGGAAGCCACGTGTAAAAGTGTTCACCCCTGCTGTGGTCAAGTGTCTGGCACGTGCCTTATCACGGGCTGCGTCGGCGCAGACACTGTTCGTGAGGACTTGGCACCAACTTACTCCTCTGTAGAGAAGGATGTGGTAATGTATTTACCCTGAAATCCAAACCAGCCAAATGCAGTAACTACTGTAAGCCTCCTTATTAGGACAGCTGAGAACCCGGAATACGTCCGCATCCTGAGAGTAACCGCTAGGCTCAGTAGCCCAAGTAGCCGAGGAGTTCTTGTCCTTAGCAATACTGAGAGGGTTCGCTCACACCAGCGTCTAATAATATCGGCCCCATTCTAATCCAGATTAGGACGATTTTTTCTTGCTTGTCATCCGTGTGCTGTCTGTGTACAATACATTTTTTCACTCAGCAACTATTACCGTAATCTTTTATAGGGCCTTTTACAGTTTCCTATGCTACAGAACTGTAATATATCTGTAATAATCACATGGTATGCTGATGGTCCATATGGCATGCCATTTTTTTTCCCACACTGTCAAGATTTTGGAGTGAAATCATAGCATTCTGCGATTTTGTTCTTATGCGAATACAGCTGAGAAAAACTGAAACAAGACAAAGCTAAACAGGTACCAGTCCACACTGGAAAGTCCAGTTATCTCCCCTATAGTTGAGCTTTATGCCGCATACTAGAGCGGACAGTGGAAAATGCGAATCCTGTAGATGAGATGTCCCCTTACCCTCTCCCACACACCCCTTACCTACCGCTGTGATGTCCTGTTCATTGGATTAAAGGACTTTTACTATAGGACGTGGTGAGTGCAGCTCTTCATTTCTTCTACACCACCTGAGAAAAAATCCGCACATCTGCACGACCTCATTGAGTAACATTGGTCCTAGTGCAATTCTATTTTTTTTACCGTATTGCATTTGACTGATTTATATGCTAGTGTGAGTGAACCCTTCGGAAAATAAACTTATTGGGAGTGTAGTGTGAGCGTCCAAAGGCTCGTGCAGTTAGCTCCGATATGTGCAGACTGCCCGGACCCCTTAGTAAATGGCAGTTTAGGTTACACTGGCCGTTCAGGATGTAGAATGAGTGTGAAATCAAGCAATGCTGAGAGTAAAATTAGAAGACACTGTGGGGAAAATAAGTACCGTATATACTCAAGTATAAGCCGACCCGAGTATAAGCCGAGACCCCTAACTTTGCCGCAAAAAAGTGGGAAAACTTAATGACTCGAGTATAAGCCTAGGGTGGAAAATGCAGCAGCTACCAGTAAATTTCAAAAATAAAAATAGGCTCCAATAAAAGTAAAATTAATTGAGACATCAGTAGGTTAAGTGTTTTTGAATATCCATGTTGAATCAGGAGCCCCATATAATGCTCCATACAGTCCATGATGGGCCCCATAAGATGCTCCATACAAAATACGCCCCATATAATGCTCCATAAAATTTATGATGGGCCCCATAAGATGCACAACATTAAAATATGCTGCACAAAGGTTAGTAATGGCCCCATAAGATGCTCCAGACACATTTGCCCCATATAATGCTGCACAAATGCTGATTATGGCCCCATAAGATGCTCCATAGAGATATTTGCCCCATATGCTATTGCTGCGATAAAAAAAAAAAAATGACATACCTCTCGTCGCTCAGGCCCCCAGCACTTGCAATATTCACCTCTCCTCGTTCCACCGCCGGGCTCCGTCTTCAGCGTCATCAGCACTGACATTCAGGCAGAGGGTACACACTAACAACATCACCGTGCCCTTTGACCTGAGCGTCACAGCAGAGGACGTGGAAGACGGAGCCGGCGGTGGAACGAGGACAGGTGAATATCGTGCAATGCTGCTCACCCTCCCCAGTATACTCACCTGCTCCCGGCGCGGTCCCTGGCAGCTTCCCTGATGGTCTTCTCCGGGCGCTGGCAGCTTCCAGCGTTGAGCGGTCACCGATACTGCTCATTACAGTAATGAATATGCGCCTCCACCCCTATGGGAGTGGAGTCGCGTCCATATTCATTACTGTAATGAGCGGTACCATGTCACCGCTCAACGCTGGAAGAAGCTGCCAGTGCCCGGAGACCATCAGACATGCAGCGACCGCGCCAGGAGCAGGTATGTAAATGACTTGATTATAAGCCGAGAGGGGCACTTTCAGCCTAAAAAATGGGCTGAAAATCTCGGCTTATACTTGAGTATATACGGTATTTGATACACTGCTGATTTTGCAGATTTTCCCGCCTACAAAGAATGGTGAGGTCTGTAATTTTTATTATAGACCTCTCCATTCTTTGTAAGTGGGAAAACGTGCAAGATCGGCACTGTATCAAATATTTATTTACCCCACAGAAAATGCAGACCTCAATTAACTTTATCCAAATTTGGCTCAGAGCTCGATCACAGGACTATATTTTCGGTCCGAGTGCTGTACATGAGAAAATGGACAGTATACGGACCAATGTTATTCAATGGGACAGTGCAGACAATTAATTTACTAATTGTCATCATATTTTCATCTATGTGCCATCCGTGTGTACATGTTTTACGTCCGTGTGTGATTCGGTTTCATACAGTTACAGTACATAAAACATGTACATGACCACATGCTAAAAATTGGACAGCACACGTCTGATTCATACACATGAGCTCTTAGGCCGACCCGGCACACATCACTTGTGATTGCCACTTGTCATGTGCAGAACATAGCGGATTAGAAAGTTGACCAGAGTCGGACAGAAGGCTCTGCATGCTACATTTATATTGGTCCAGGGGTACAACTAATGTGCCAAAAATGAATAGAAAACAATGGCTAAAGTTTCTCCACAGCATTTCTGTAATGTTCCACAACAGAGAATGGCAGAGGTGTTTTCTGAAATTATATGAAATTTGCAATAATAAAATACCCCCATCTAGTCTTTCAAATCCTCCACTGCTCTGGTTGTCCCTGCCAGTTGTGCTGTGCATTTTTTTCTTTTTACCTCTGCAGCCAATCACAGGTTTTAATGATCATGTGCCATACATGCCCGCATCATGACCGCGTACACACCTTGTGACCAGCTGCAGTACCATCAGGGAGTCCTGGAAAAGCTTGAACTGTGCTTTCAACAAACTGCATAAATTATTAGTACAGCCAAATATAAAAAAATGGTAGTATATCTTAGCAGATAAATTGGCTTCCTTCCCTCGTTTCTTCCTCTCCACCATGCCTTGTTCAGATAGACAAATAGACATGAGTTAGGCAATGAAGAGGAGAATGATGAATGCTGGGACAAGAGATTTCCTGTTTCTACTTAGAACAGAGAAAAGAGAACAACTAACTGGGTAGAAAGACAAAATGAGCAATTGTAAGTACACAGTGCTATATAATATGATGACTGCAATATATTAAAAGGAGAGAAACTGATGGGAGGAGGGCTTCTTTAAGAGAGAGAACCTGCAAAGTGGAAAAACTGGTGAAATCGGTAAACACAAGTATAATTCCTCACGTACACACACAGGACAGTTAATGCTGAAAAGTTACTTGGAAGTGTAATTAACTTTAAATGTGCGCTATGGTTATTTTATTTTATCACATGACTGCTGTTATGGAGATAACATAATCTCAGACAGCCTCCTGAATGTATATTAGATTTAATGACAAATACCTGAGTATCACGGAAAAATAAATATAATTTTGCATACAATTATTTTTTGTGTCTTAAATATGTACTCAAAATTATATAAATCTTAAAAATGTACAAATCATGATTTGCATGAAATAAGATCACTCACTAATGTAGCTTAGATGCCTCTATAAGCCTTTCTGGCGTGTACAGTGGGGGAAATACCGTATATACTTGTGTTTTTCAGCCTTTTTTTGTGCTGAAAGCACCCCCCTCGGCTTATACACGAGTCACTGTCCCACAAGATGGCGGGGGAGGGAGAGTGGCAGAGCAGCGGGTCACAGATGCAGGAGCCGGTGGCTGTGGCTAAAGCCTGTGCCCACTGCTAAAGAGAAATGAATAGTCACTGCACTGGCAGTCAGCTGGAACTGCTCAGTCACGGAGCTGCACAGTGCACTCTACAGTGGCCGCAGCCTGGTGGTACTGTGTATCCACCCCTATCCAAATCAGCAGGTGGCCCTATTCTGTTGGTGGAGCTATGCTTACAACTCCGTAACTGAGCAGTTTCAGATGCCGACAACATCGGGATCAGCTGTTCAAGGGCATCAGGTGTAACACCCTGACCGATCATACATTGATGATCTGTCCTTATAAAGTAGTGGACAACCTGTTTAAATAGAGAATTATTCTTAATGAATCAGGCGTGTCTTAAAAGTGATGTGCTCCTCGCCACAAATCTACCTCCAGTTCGGGATTGGAGTAAGCAAGTTTCAAAATTTTAGCACAACAGCATTTTCAAAGCGTTTTATGATTGCTGAATTGGGGCCATTGTGCTTCACTTGCTGTCCAGAGGACAACAGAAGAGCAGGGCAGACCAGGAGTATCTATGCACCACTTTACAAACTGTAATAGTGGGGTATGGAGACTGCTGGGAATGGCAACAATGTCAGTGAGAGGGGAGAGAAGCCGTATGGACTGTACTCCTTTGGACTCATAAGATTTATTTAATCCCACTAACAATAATCCCTAGACAGATCAAAAGAATAAAGAGAAGTGTACAAGACAATGAATATAATTACTTATGTTTGACAGCATAGCATAGTAATCATTCGGACATGTATAGGTTCTGTAAGGTGGCTGTCTGACACCTAATGGTTGGGAGATAAACTTATAGCAATGCTTCAGTACATGTAGGACTAAATGGGGTTAATTGGCCATGACAGATTGATTGTGAGCTGCTGCTGCTGAGTTGGGAGAGATGGCTGCTCACCACATCTCCACCCCTGGGCGTGATTCGCTTTGTAAATTAACAGCTGTTTGTCTCACACATGGCTGTGTATATGGAGGTGTGCAGATCTCCTGGATTGAGTGCGTTTGCTAAAGGACTTAAGGTACCTTCACACGAAACGACATTATAACGATATCGCTAGCGATCCGTGACGTTGCAGCGTCCTCGCTAGCGATATCGTTTCGTTTGACACGCAGCAGCGATCAGGATCCTGCTGTGATGTCGCTGGTCGCTGAATAAAGTCCAGAACTTTATTTGGTCGTCCGATCGCTGTGTATCGTTGTGTTTGAAAGCAAAAGCAACGATACCAGCGATATTTTACACTGGTAACCAGGGTAAACATCGGGTTACTAAGCGCAGGGCCGCGCTTAGTTACCCGATGTTTACCCTGGTTACTAGCGTAAAATGTAAAAAAAACAAACAGCACATACTCACATTGCGTCCCCTGCAGTCTGCTTCCTCCTCTGACTCAGCGCCGCAAAGTGAAAGTGAAAGCAGCACAGCGGTGACGTCACCGCTCTGCTCTCACTGTACGGCGCTCAGTCAGTCAGGAAGTGGACGCAGGGGGACGTGAATGTAAGTATGTGCTGTTTGTTTTTTTTAGATTTTACGCTGGTAACCAGGGTAAACATCGGGTTACTAAGCGCGGCCCTGCGCTTAGTTACCCGATGTTTACCCTGGTTACCAGGGGACCTCGGCATAGTTGATCGCTGGAGAGCGGTCTGTGTGACAGCTCTCCAGCGACCAAACAGCGACGCTGCAGCGATCGACATCGTTGTCGCTATCGCTGCAGCGTCGCTTCGTGTGAAGGTACCTTAAAAGGCAGGCTAACCATCGCTATTGTATGGACTTGTTACTTTATGTTTTATTTTATGTCGGACAAAGGCTGTATTTGAGTTTCCTGTGACGTGGTTTATGAGGACTGAAATAAACCAAACTGACTTTAAATAGAAACTGTTCCTATGATACTTGAGATCAGTACCGTATATACTCGAGTATAAACCGTGATTTTCAGCCCATTTTTTTAGGCTAAAAGTGTCCCTCTCTGCTTATACTCGAGTCATTGTCCCAGGGAAGCGGCGGCTATCACATCATACCTGCTCCCGGCGCGGTCTCTGCACTTCCCTGCTTCTCCGATGGTCTCCGGTGCCCGCAGCTCTTCCTGTGTCCAGCGGTCACGTGGTACCGCTCATTAATGTAATGAACATGGACGCTACTCCACTCCCATAGGCGCGGAGCGCATATTCATTACTTTAATGAGCGGTACCATGTGACCGCTGAACACAGGAATAAGCTGCTGGCCCGCGCCGGAAACCATCGGAGAAGCAGGGACATACAGAGAGACCGTGCCAGGAGGAGGTGAGTATGACGGGGGAGGGTGAGCCAAGCGATATTCACCTGTCCCCATTACACCTCCAGGCTCTGTCTTTCGCGTCCTCTGGCTGTGACGTTCAGGTCAGAGGGTGCGATAACGTGGTTAGTGCGCTCCCTCTGCCTGAACAGTCACTGCAGGGACCCGGAAGACACAGTGGGGTGCGGCTGTGGAACGGGGACAAGTGAATATCGCAAGTGCCGAGGGCCTCAGCCATCGGTGACACTGGTACCTGGCTCCCAGCGACGAGAGGTGAGTATGTCATTTTTATTTTTTTTAATTGCAGCAGCATACGGGACATATTATTCTATGGGGCATCTTTTGGGGCCATCAACCTTTGTGCAGCATTATATGGAGCATAATATTCTATGGAGCATCTTATGGGGCCATCATTAACCTTTTATGCAGCATTATATGGGGCATAATCTATGGAACATAGTATTCTACGGAGCATCTTATGGGGCCATCAACCTTTATGGAGCAGCATATTGAGCATATTATTCTATTGAGCATTTTATGGGGCCATCATCCTTTGTGCAGCATTTTATGGGGCATAATATTCTATGGAGCATCTTATGGGGCCATCAACCTTTGTGCAGTATTATATGGGGCATAATATTCTTTGGAGCATCCTATAGGGCCATCAGCCTTTGTGCAGCATTATATGGGCATAATATTCTATGGAGCATCTTATGGGGCCATCATTAACCTTTTATGCAGCATTATATGGGGCATAATATTCTATGGAGCATAATATTCTATGGAGCATCTTATGGGGCCATCAACCTTTATGGAGCAGCATATTGGGCATATTATTCTATTGAGCATTTTATGGGGCCATCATCCTTTGGAGCATTTTATGGGGCATAATATTCTGTGGAGCATCTTATGGGGCCATAATCAACCTTTGTGCAGTATTATATGGGGCATAATATTCTATGGAGCATCTTATGGGGCCATCAACCTTTGTGCAGCATTATATGAGGCATAATATTCTATGGAGCATCTTATAGGGCCATCATTAACCTTTTATGCAGCAATATATGGGGCATATTTTAATATGGAGCATCTTTTGGGGCCCATCATGAACTTTATGGAGCATTATATGGGGCTCCTGATTCAATATGGATATTCAAAAACACTGATGTATGTATGATAATTTTACTTTTATTGATATCTATTTTTATTTTTGAAATTTACCAGTTGCTGCTGCATTTCCCACCCTAGGTTTATTCTCGAGTCAATAAGTTTTCCCAGTTTTTTGTTGCAAAATTAGGGATCTCGGCTTATACTCGAGTATATACGGTAAATAGCATTGCTACAGTACATATGTCTATAAGCCCAGAAAATCCCTTTCAAAAGCCAAGAAGTTTTTATATTGTCTGCTTTCCATCTTTCAAATATGGTGTTTGACCAAAATTTTAGAATCCAAAATTTTGAGTTCTAAAACATATGTATCAAGAAGTTATAACTGCTGATGCATAACTTGTATCAGCCAAACCTGGAGAAAGGTTCCCTTTAACCCCTTTCTGATTTCAGACGGGATAGTACGTCCGAGGTCACATCCCCTGCTTTGATGTGGGCTCCGGCGGTGAGCCCAGATCAAAGCGGCGACATGTCAGCTGTTTTGAACAGCTGACATGTGCGCGCAATAGCGGTGAGTGGAATCGCGATCCACCCGCCACTATTAACTTGTTAAATGCTGCTGTCAAACGCTGACATCGGCATTTAACTACCGCTTACGGCCGCGCGGCCGTCACATGATCGGGGGTCAGCGACGCGTCGGCACAGTAACCAGAGGTCTCCTTGAGACTTCTATGGTTGCTGATGCCGGCTTGTTGTGAGCGCCACCTTGATGATCGCTGCTATGTAGCAGAGCCAATCCAGTTGTGCCAGCTTCTAGCCTCCCATGGAGGCTATTGAAGCATGGCAAAAGTAAAAAAAAAAAAAAGTTTAAAAAGATATGAAATAGATAAAAAAAAAAATAAAAGTTTAAATCACCCCCCTTTCGCCCCATTTAAAATAAAACTAAAAAAAATCAAACATACACATATTTGGTATTGCCGCGTTCAGAATCGCCTGATCTATCAATAAAAAAAAAAAGGATTGACCTGATCGCTAAACGGCGTAGCGAGAAAAAAATTCGAAACCCCAAAATTACGTTTTTTGGTCGCCGTGACATTGCATTAAAATGCAATAATGGGCGATCAAAAGAACGTATCTGCACCAACATGGTATCACTAAAAACGCCAGCTCGGCACTCAAAAAATAAGCCCTCACCCGACCCCAGATCATGAAAAATGGAGACGTTACGGGTATCGGAAAATGGCACAATTGTTTTGTTTTTTTTTTTTTTTTAGCAAAGTTTTGAATTTCTTTTCACCACTTAGATAAAAAATAGCCTTGACATGTTAGGTGTCTATGAACTCGTACTGACCTGGAGAATCATAATGGAAGGTCAGTTTTAGCATTTAGTGAACCTAGCAATAAAAGACAAACAAAAAACACACATGGGATTGCACTTTTTTTGCAATTTCACCGCACTTGGAATTTTTTTTCCCATTTTCTAGTACACGACATGGTAAAACCAATGATGTTGTTCAAAAGTACAACTCATCCCGCAAAAAACAAGGCCTCACATGGCCATATTGACGGAAAAATAAAAAAGTTATGGCTCTGGGAAGGAGGGGAGCGAAGAAAGAAAAACTGAAAAATGGAAAATCCCAAGGTCATGAAGGGGTTAAGATGGGCACACATTTTCATTGTATTGCAGTGGTTTAAAAAAATAATAAAAAATATATTGCCATGAAAATGCTTACATTTGTCTACCGTGTCCAATAGTAGATGTCATTGGGAAACTAGAAGTTGTGACCCCCCGCTATGACGTGATGATTCCAGTGTAGTTATTTAGTTGGAAAGTAGAACATATCGATAGACGCTTTCATCTCTGTCTTATTGGTATGTATTTTACTCTCATGATCGTGAGGTCCAAAATCTGACCAGCAAATTCTAGCCTGAAGCTTTTCTGAAATAAGGGATGTGTGTGCTGTGTATTTTTTTCTTTGCTTATTTAGAAGTGGAATGTGGCAAGATACAAGTGACCATTACAAGACCATCTGCTCCTTTATAGACATATTCCTGATTGGCACACGTACCAGTGTCTGTTGGCATGTGGTACCAGAATGTAGATATCATACAATACTGCAGTGTTTTCTGCCAAATGGATTGGTGAATCTTTTACTACATTTCCGGAGCAGTGATATTGGTAGAAGTAGTATCTAATGTAGTTTCTTTAAATAGGTCTCCATAGAACCTGAGGGTGTTTTTATAATATATGTGCATTATACAATATGCCTTTTTTGCAAGAAGTTTTGGAATAAGACCCCAAAAACGTCTTAGGCTACGTTCACATTTGCGTTGTGCGCCGCAGCGTCGGCGACGCAACGCACAACGCAAATTTAAACGCATGCACAACGCAGCGTTTTGTGACGCATGCGTCCATTTTTGCATGGTTTTGGGTGCAGAAAAAACTGCAACTTGCTGCGTCCTCTGCGCCCTGACGCATGCACCACAGCGACGCATGCGTCACAAAACGCAAGTGCAACGCATGTCCATGCGCCCCCATGTTAAATATAGGGGCGCATGACGCATGCGGCGACGCTGCGGCGCCGAACGCTAATGTGAACGGAGCCTTAGTTTCAAAGTAGATCTGTCAGTACTCATAGATGGTCGCTATAAGAGATCCGTCCTTGTCTAATTTGTCATATGTGTATACATACGTGCCATGTGCAGGCACTGTTTACTAAGAAAAGGGCATTACTACTACTGACATCTTATTTTACACTTCATTACTACTACTAACATGTTATTTTACGTTTTGTCTTTCCATTAGCTAATCCAGCTGATCATTAGCCACTTAGCACTTCCGGACTTGTGTCGCCTGGCACAGACTTGCAAGCTCCTGTATCAGCACTGCTGTGATCCTCTTCAGTACACCCACTTAAGTTTACAGCCTTATTGGGCCACTCTGACTGATGCCTCCTTGGAGTATCTCTTGCCACGTTGCACACTAGTCCAGTGGCTGAACCTGTCCTGGACTGGAAACAGAAGCTTGATCACTACCTCGGGATTTAGCAGGTAATTGAAGTCTCCATCTTATGTTGTGAAAGGGGTATTCTGTCTGAGCCATTCATGGCTGAGCCTGGAATAACAGCGCAAATCGCTAGCTGCTGGAGATAGGGCTATGAAAGCATCTGAGTACTGCTAATCCGCACTGTTTTTGTTTCTCACATAGAGGTGAATGGGAGTTATGGAAACATTGTAACTTGTAGTGCTACACTGTGCCTGTAGCTTTCATTCATTTGTATTGGAGTTACTAAAACGGAGTAGCACAGCTCGCGATTGGCTGTTTCCAGGACCCCATGTCCTGCTGCTAGCGCTCGGACCCGGTTCTTCCCATCTGTCGTTCACAGTGCTCCTAATCCTTTATGCAGCAGCAATGCTATAACTGTATTAATAAACTGGGTACATAGTTTTAAGGTATAATTAGAGGGGGACAGCCAATGGTGTAATTTACCTACTGGAACTCTACCTCTAAAAAGCAAACGTATTACAAAAAATAACTATTAATCAATTTTATTAAAATATTACATGTCTGACTGAATGTATGGATGATTGGAAAAACACATACTGCCACGCCAGAGTTCATAGCCTACTGTTGCACAGAAAAACAACCTTCGGGGAAACATAGCAGTTATTATCTCTATACCAGTATTCAAGTAATCATTAGCTCATTACACGTATCACACCCAGCTACTGAACTCCTAGACCAGGGGTCCTTAACTTGTGGGACCATGGTGTGTGACTCGCTGCTGTCTGACACCCTCAGGCAGTAGCCCTAGGTCTAGCAAACTGCTGCGAAGTGCAGGTCTCCAGATGGTGACTTTTCTGAGAAGCTCGGCACAGAAGAGCAGATCTGGATGTGCAGATACTGGACGTAGTAAGGTGAAGTGGATGATACTACCACTTGGAGAGGTGCTTGTAGCCAGAAGCGAGGATACGAAGTCCGGGAACTCCTAGATGTAAGTATACTGCCTACAAGGAAGGGGGGCGCAAGGTCTTGGTGTGACTTCTGTGGGGAAACTTTGGCTGTCATTATCCTAGTAATGGGGGCCTCTGGATGTCACTATTGTCGGGGGGACCAGATGTGTCTTCAAGCGAACCTGTCAGCAGGATTTTGCTAAATAAACTACAGGCATTGTCAGGATGGCGCTGTTACACTGATTAAAATGACAACTGGGGTGAAGTAATCCGTCTTTTGGTTCTTGCGTAATCAGTGTTAGAATTTTTTAGTTAATGATGTGTCTGTGCTCCCGGGAGGGACCACAGGCCGCCGCGAAGCACAATCATGTTCCTCATCATAGAGACAGAGAGGTACACAGAGAGACATTACCTTTCCACATTTTGGGGTCACCCAGACAATTTTGTGTTTTCCATGAAAACTCATGCTTTTATTAATCAATGAGTTGCCAAATGAATTTAAAATCTAGTCCAGACATTGACAAGGTTCTAAAAAAAAGATTTTTATTTGAAATTATAATTTTCTCCTTCAAACTTTCCTTTTGTCAAAGAATGCTCCCTTTGCAGCAATTACAGCATTGCAGACCTTTGGCATTCTAGCAGATAATATGCTGAGGTAATCTGGAGAAATTTCACCCTATGCTTCCAGAAACCCCTCCCACAAGTTGGTTTGGCTTGATGGGCACTTTTTGCGTACCATACGGTCAAGCTGCTCCCACAACAGCTCAATGGGGTTGAGATCTGATGACTGTGCTGGCCAATCCATTACAGATAGAATACCAGCTGCCTGCTTATTCCCTAAATAGTTCTTGCATAATTTGGAGGTGTGCTTTGGGTCATTGTCCTGTTGTAGGATGAAATTGGCTCCAATCAAGCGCTGTCCACAGGGTATGGCATGGCGTTGCAAAATTGAGTGATATCCTTCCTTATTCAATATCCCTTTTACCTTGGACAAATCTCCCACTTTACCAGCACCAAAGCAACCCCAGACCATCACATTACCTCCACCATGCTTGACAGATGGCGTCAGGCACTCTTCCAGCATCTTTTCAGTTGTTCTGCGTCTTACAAATGTTCTTCTGTGTGATCCAAACACCTCAAACTTGGATTCGTCTGTCCAGAACACTTTTTTCCAATCTTCCTCTTTCCAATGTCTGTGTTCTTTTGCCCATATTAATCTTTTCCTTTTATTAGCTAGTCTCAGATATGGCTTTTTCTCTGCCACTCTGCCCTGAAGGCCAGCATCCCGGAGTCGCCTCTTCACTGTAGAGATTGACACTGGCGTTTTGTGTGTACTATTTAATGAAGCTGCCAGGTGAGGACCTGTGAGGTGTCGATTTCTCAAACTACAGATTCTAATGTACTTGTCTTGTTGCTCAGTTGTGCAGCGGGGCCTCCCACTTCTCTTTCTACTCTGGTTAGAGCCTGTTTGTGCTCTCCTCTGAAGGGAGTAGTACACACCGTTGTAGGAAATCTTCAGTTTCTTGGCAATTTCTCGCATGGAATAGCCTTCATTTCTAAGAACAAGAATAGACTGTCGGGTTTCACATGACGGTTCTTTTTTTCTGGCCATTTTGAGAGTTTAATGGAACCAACAAATGTAATGCTCCAGATTCTCAACTAGCTCAAAGGAAGGTCAGGTTTATCGCTTCTCTAATCAGCCAAACTGTTTTCAACTGTGCTAACATACTTGCACAAGGGTATTCTAACCATTCATTAAGGCCCCGTCTCACATAGCGAGATCGCTAGCGAGATCGCTGCTGAGTCACAAGTTTTGTGACGCAACAGCGACCTCAGTAGCGATCTCTCTATGTGTGACACGTACCAGCGACTAGGCCCCTGCTGCGAGATCGCTGGTCGTGTCGGAATGGCCTGGACCGTTTTTTGGTCGTTTAGGTCCCGCTGACATCGCTGAATCGGTGTGTGTGACACGGATTCAGCGATGTCTTCACTGGTAACCAGGGTAAACATCGGGTTACTAAGTGCAGGGCTGCGCTTAGTAACCCGATGTTTACCCTGGTTACCAGCGTAAAAGTAAAAAAAAACAAACAGTACATACTTACATTCCGGTGTCTGTCCCCCGGCGTTCTGCTTCTCTGCACTGTGAGTGCCGGCTGGCCGGAAAGCGAGCACAGCGGTGATGTCACCGCTGTGCTTTCCGGCTGGCGCAGACACAGTGGAGAGAAGCAGAACGCCGGGGGACGGACACCGGAATGTGAGTATGTACTGTTTGGTTTTTTTTACTTTAACGCTGGTAACCAGGGTAAACATCGGGTTACTAAGCGCGGCCCTGCACTTAGTAACCCGATGTTTACCCTCGTTACCTGGGACCTCGGCATCGTTGGTCGCTGGAGAGCGGTCTGTGTGACAGCTCCCCAGCGACCACACAGCGACAAAACAGCGACGCTGCAGCGATCAGCATCGTTGTCTGTATCGCTGCAGCGTCGCTGTGTGTGACGGGGCCTTTAGCCTTGTAACACAATTAGCAAACACAAAGTACCATAAGAACACTGGAGTGATGTTTGTTGGAAATGGACCTCTATACATCTATGAAGATATTGCATTACAAGCCAGACGTTTTCAGCTAGAATAGTCATTTACCACATTAACAATGTATAGAGTGTATTTCTGAATCATTTAATGTTAGCTTCATTGGAAAAAACTGTGCTTTTCTTTCAAAAATAAGGAAATTTCTTAGTGACTCTAAACTTTTACACGGTAGTGTACACCAAGAAATAGATACTCAGAGAAATACACAGAGAGACCGAGAGATACACAGATAGAGATATACAGAGAAAAAGAGAGATAGAGAGATATACAGAGAAATAGGGAGATACACAGAGAGATACACAGAGAGAGATATAGAGAGATAGACAGAGAGATACACAGAAAGACAGAGAAATACACAGAAAGAGGTACCCATAGAATAATAATATGTATTTATATAGCGCCAACATATTCTGCAGCGCTTTACAGTTTACAGTTTCAAACACAACAGTCATAAGTAACAACGTTAACAATACAATAAAGCAACTTTAGACGACCCTGCTCGTGAGAGCTTACAATCTACAATGAGGTGGCGGAGATGCAGTACAGGTGAGTATTTACAATGATGTATATACAATGATGGTCCAGCCATTTTCAGGGAGTGGGGGGTAGATGGGGATAGTGAATTGGGCTACACACAAACATAAAATGACTTTGATTAGGGAACGTGATAGGCTGCTTTGAACAAATGTGTTTTGAGGCAGCGCCTAAAACTATGCAAATTGTGGATGGTCCTAATATCTTGGGGTAGAGCATTCCCGAGGATTGGCGCAGCACGGGAGAAGTCTTGGAGTCGGGAGTGGGAGGTACGGATTAGTGCAGAGGTTAGTCGAAAGTCATTTGCAGAGCGCAGAGGTCGGTTAGGCCGATAGACAGAAATGAGGGAGGAGATGTAAGGGGGTAGTGCACTATGGAGAGCTTTGTGGGTGAGAACAAGTACTTTGAATTGGATTCTATAATAAATGGGCAGCCAGTGTAATGACTGGCGAAGAGCGGACGCGTCCGAGTAACAATTAGCTAGATAGACAACCCTGGCTGCTGCATTAAGGATAGACTGGAGAGGGGAGAGTCGAGTAAGGGGGAGGCCAATTAATAGAGCGTTGCAGTAGTCCAGGCGGGAGTGGATCAGGGCGACAGTGAGGGTTTTTGTTGTTTCCATAGATACAGACAGAGATGCATAGAGACCTAGATACACAGAGAAACAGAGATACACATAGAAATAGAGAGATACATAGAGGCAGGCCGAGAGACCACCAGAGAGAGACAAAGAGAGATGCTGTAGCACTGTTGCTTGCATACTTTGTTCCGTTGTGGCAGGGTCTCTGGAGGGGACTGTGTATGTATGAGTGGTTGATGTATAAGAGAGAGCAAGGGACAGTCACTCTCTCTATGATGAGGAAAGCTCTCCATGGCTCAGCACCACCCTACATCTCCTCCCTGGTGTCAGTCTACCACCCTACACGTGCGCTCCGTTCTGCTAATGACCTGAGGTTAACATCCTCAATAATCAGAACCTCGCACTCCCGTCTCCAAGACTTTTCACGTGCTGCGCCAATTCTTTCTAATGCACTACCTAGGTTAATACGATTAATCCCCAATCCCCACAGTTTTAAGCGTGCCCTAAAAAAAGGAATTCTTTAGACTTGTGTACTGGATCAATACATTAACCTAACTATCCCTGTGTTGCCCATTAGAAATTTTTACCATAATCAGGTTCCTCGCGTCATGTTCTCATACGCTCTATGTATTTAATTAGCCCTCTATGTCTGTACTGTTACATACTTAGGCTGATAACTGGTTCATGTAGCATTTCATGAACACCCGATTCTTACACTATGGCTGGTCCGAACAATGAAAGCAATTGTTACCATCCACCTCTCGTGTCTCCCCTTTTCCTCATAGATTGTAAGCTTGCGAGCAGGGCCCTCACTCCTCTTGGTATCTGTTTTGATCTATGTGTTTATTGTTATGCTGTAATGTCTATTGTCTATACAAGCCTCCTCTAAAATGTAAAGTGCTCCAGAATATGTCGGTGCTATAGAAATAAAATGATTATTATTATATTAACATGCACAAGCCTGCCCCAAAGCACAAACATGTACTGTACCTCCTCATAGAGGGAGAGAGACTCTATCTTATACATCAACCACTCATACGTACACAGCCCCCTCCAGAGACCCCGCCATATCGGCACAGAGTGTGTCAGCAACCCCGCCACTGCATTTCTTTATCTCTCTCTCCGACTCTCTTTCTCTGTCTGTCTCTCTCTTTGTCTGTTTGTCTTTGTCTGTTTTTTGTCTGTCTCTGGCTGTCTGTCTTTCTGTCTCTCTGTGTGTGTCACGGTCTCTCTCGGTGTATCTTGGTTTCTGTCGCTTAGAGCAGTAAGATAAGACTCTGCCTACTGTCCCTCCCTGGAGCACGAGCATCTCATTATTAGGCTGCTTTCACACATCAGGTTTTTGCCATCAGTCATCGAATGTTGAAAAACCGGATCCGTCGCAGATTGTGAAAAACTGATGCAACGGATCAATTTTTTCGCCTGATCCGACTAGCTGATCCAGCTAATTAGATCCTAAAAAAAATCGGAGCATGCTCAGTTAAAAAAAAAACAAACAGAATCCGTTGCCGGATTCCATCATTTGAAGGACCCGGCGCCCATTGGCTTCCATTCTAGCAAACGAAGGACGGCGACAGATCCCTCGCTGTCCATTTTTTACTATGTCCATAGAAAGGCCGCCGGATAAAAAATTTTCGACTGATCCGGCGAACGACGGATGAAATGTGAGGCCATCCTTCGCAATCTGTCACTAATGCAAGTCTATGAAAAAAAAATGGATCCAGTGGCAACATTTGCCGGATTGTGACTGACGGCAAAAAACTGATGTGTGAAAGGGGCCTAACTGAAAAAAACTTTTAACACTGATTACACAAGAACCACAAGACGGATTTCTTCATCCCAGGCAACATTTTAATCAGTGTAACAGCGGCAACGTGACAATGCCTGTAGTTTATATAGTAAAATCTTGATGACAGGTTCACTTCAAATCCTGCACATTGTCAGGATTCTCCGGTGTCAGCGCTTGGAACGGCAGTCACGTGACCGCATGTATGCAATATACATACACATGGCCACATTCTGACTAGACTGTTTCCACACACTAGCTCAATGCAAAGCCGTGCCCATCTAGTTGGATTCTGACCTAGAGTAAGCATATCTGATTGACTGCAGTGTTAAAGGGAATCTGTCAGTAGGTTTTTGCTATTTAATCTAAAAGCAGCAAAATGTATGGGCAGAGAGCCTGATTCCAGCTACTCTGTGTAACCCAGCCCCACCACTGCTTGGCAGATTGCTGACAATCTGGGCTTTGGTTGGGGTTATATACAGCTCAGCATTCTGACCACTTCTACATCTTCAGCAGAGAAAACAGGGATTCTATCAACTTATGCCAAGCAGACAAGTAACTGACACGTTGCTGGAATCAGGGTCTCTGTATCTACATCAGGATGTACTCAGATTACATAGAAAAAACCTGCTGACAGATTGCCATTAAGTGACTGACAGGATGTTATCACTTCTAGTGGTATGACATCCTGTCCATCAGTCACAGTAGCCAACACTCTGTGGTTAGGTTACTGCATGACCTGCACATTAGTACTTCCAGGCCTGGGAGACACCACTGGAGCAGGAGTTCAGAGGAACAATTACCGCTACTTTCTGTATTTTACATTCATTACATCCATCTTTTGAAACTAACTCTGATATCATAAATTTCAGTGCCACATCAGAAGTGCAAGTTTTGAGTTGAAAGTCTCATAATTTGTGAAAAGCACACATTCGATTTTTCTCCCCTCTGTTCTGCGGAAAATATCGGAGACATGTCCTGTTTGATCCAAGAGTCGGATCAAAATCATCAATGCAAGTCTATGGGTCCGTGAAAAAAATCGTACTGCACTCGAATGACATCAGAGTGCGGTCTGAGTATAATGAACTGTCAGAAGAGAGAAGGTGAAGATTTTTTTTTTTTCTCTCGACGTACGAGGGAAAACTGATGACACTCGCAACAAACTCTGATGAGAATAATCTGGTTTTTTTTTTCGTACGTGGGAAAATCGTACGTGTGGATGAACCCTAATCCAGAAATTCCATCATCCTGGTAGGACTCTTATGGCATGTTTCCTAAGAGTCATACCGAAATGACCACAAGTTTCAGATATACATAAGACTGTATTGAAGCAAAGCTAAAAAGGCAGCAAACTGAAGAACGCAGTGCGGCATGCAATCATCACCACTGATAATGGCTATAAAATCCTTCTTGGGGTCAGCAAGGAAAACGCCTCCGCACTACTGTGACATTTTGGATTTAGTAGCAGACCCTTGTTCTCCAGGCCTCTCTTATCATCAAGTCCTAAATGTAGCTAGATTCCACCCCCCAAAAGTGCAATTACAACAAGTGGCTAATTGGTCACAAAAGAACCTGTTAACCATTTCAGGTCAGGTGTGAAATATCAGTCTTCCTATTTAATTAAACCCTCTGGGCTGCATAAGGGAAAAGGCCGGCTACGTTTTTTTTTCCTAATAGTTTCCTGCAGACCCCGAATTTGCTTGAATGACTGTTTAGCGTGTGGCATCATTCCGAGCATGTATCCTTGGCTGCGCTCCTGGACTCCGCCAGAGGCAATGACATAATAATTAAAAATCACATCACTCTTTTAACAAAATGTGCAACAGCGATTATAATTTAATAGACTTTCTAGAAGATTTTGTAAAAGTTTAACCACCTTGCTATTTTCAAATCCCCTCATCCTCTGGCTAAATAATTTGACATACATTTTTCCACTAGATTTGTGGTGTGCATACACAGTACACTGCTTCGGGCATGTAAATATCCAGAGGCAAGGCTGAGGGTAATTTAACTTATTGATGATGTTATTTATTGGTGAGCTATATGTCATTTGGCATCATATACACCCGCTTGTATTATTTATTTTTTTACATTATCTTGTAAGCTTGATAAAATTGCACTTTAAATGGCATGTCTGTCAAGTTGTAACCCTTATTATAGGCCACATCCATTCTCACCAAGAATCGTAGAGGTCACTATAGACCCAATTAAATCACGTGCTCTACTTTTGTGTATGTTAACTACTATATATGTTAATGTCATGTATTGGAGTTATTGACTTTGTAGTGATGCTAAGCTCCTCCTCTCTATATACAACTCAGTCCTACAGTACTCCACTCCTCTATATACACCCCCATCCTGCAGTATATCACTCCTCTCAGCATCTCTATGCACTCTTCTCCCCCTCTCTATATACAGCACAGTCCTACCGTACATCACTCCTCTATATACACCACCATCATGCAGTATATCACTTCTCTCCTCCTCTCTATATACAGCTCAGTCCTACAGTACATCACTCCTCTATATACACCCCCTTCCTGCAGTATATCACTCCTCTCAGCATCTCTATGCACTCTTCTCCCCCTCTCTATATACAGCACAGTCCTACCGTACATCACTCCTCTATATACACCACCATCATGCAGTATATCACTTCTCTCCTCCTCTCTATATACAGCTCAGTCCTACAGTACATCACTCCTCTATATACACCCCCATCCTGCATTATATCACTCCTCTCAGCATCTCTGTGCACTCTTCTCCTCTCTATGTACAGCTCAGTCCTACAGTACATCACTCCTCTATATACACCCCCATTCTGCAGTATATCACTCCTCTCAGCATCTCTATGCACTCTTCTCCCCCTCTCTATATACAGCACAGTCCTACAGTACATCACTCCTCTATTCCCCACCATCATGCGGTATATCACTCCTCTCAGCATCTCTATGCACTCTTCTCCCCCTCTGTATACACAGCTCAGTCCTACAGTACATCACTCCTCTATTCCCCCCCATCCTGCAGTCTATCACTCCTCTCAGCATCTCTATGCACTCTTCTCCTCATCTCTATATACAGCTCAGTCCTACAGTACATTACTCCTCTATATACACTCCCATCCTGCATTATATCACTCCTCTCAGCTTTTCTATGCACTCTTCTTCTCCTCTCTATATACAGCTCAGTCCTACAGTACATCACTCCTTTATATACACGCCATCCTGCAGTATATCACTCCTCTCAGCTTTTCTATGCACTCTTCTCCTCATCTCTATATACAGCTCAGTCCTACAGTACATTACTCCTCTATATACACTCCCATCCTGCATTATATCACTCCTCTCAGCATCTCCATGCACTCTTCTCCTCCTCTCTATATACAGCTCAGTCCTACAGTACATTACTCCTCTACATACACCCCCATCCTGCAGTATATCACTCCTCTCAGCATCTCTAAGCACTTTTCTCCTCTCTATATACAGCTCAGTCCTACAGTACATCACTCCTCTATATACACCCCCATCCTGCAGTATATCACTCCTCTCAGCATCTCTATGCACTCTTCTCCTCTCTATATACAGCTCAGTCCTACAGTACATCACTCCTCTATATACACTCCCATCCTGCATTATATCACTCCTCTCAGCATCTCTATGCACTCTTCTCCTCCTCTCTATATACAGCTCAGTCCTACAGTACATCACTCCTCTATATACACCCTCTTCCTGCAGTATATCGCTCCTCTCAGTCCGCTATGTACGGCATCATCCTGCAGTATATCACTCTTTCCTACATAAAGAGAATACAACGTGTAGATTTTGATGATGGGTACTCTTTAAATAAATTCATTAGTCCCATCGTTTCCTGGACAGGGCATACATAATTTTTCCTAATTGAAATGGTTGTGAATAGATGCTGGGTACTCCAGCTGTCCTCTTTTTTTTTTTGCATCTGTGCACCTTTAGCATAAGAATTTAAAAAGCATATTTCTGTTCTTTTGCTTTGACATATTTTTTTTTTTGCTTTTAGAGGTGTGAGATGGCTGCTTCACAGTCCTTCAGCTTTCTGTTCTACCATAAATGGCTATTCACATTTTCATTCTTCTACGTGAATGGAAAGTGCTTGTGAAACCTGGCAACAGTCCTATTTACTCGTTAATAAAATACAAACTCCCCTCCCCCGGTGATTTGCTGTATTTTTTTCACTGCCTATTGCATAGGTCACCCTCCACAGCTGCAATCTAGCAGAGTAGGCTGAACATGTGCTGTGCTTACAAGATCTTTTCTTCTGTTGAGCTTGTAAGCACTGCTTTGAAGATGCCCTGGATCACTGGAAGGTGGTGTTATTTCACGATCCAACCAGCACCAATGCCAGTATGCTTCTCTAATGCCTCAAGCAAAGGAAAAGAAGCAGCCCAGCTCGATTTACTGCTAAAACCCCGTCATTCAACTCCTTTAAAAGCGGTCTTCTCACTAACGCATGTTTAGTACATAGCACTACAGCAAAACCATTTTTCTAAATATGTATTTTTTGCATATACATATAGCGTGTGTAAAGTCAATGCTCTGGGACCTGAATAACATATACCGGTGTCAAGTCTTTACATTTGACACCCAGATATGATAAAATCGCTGACTAGGCACACAAATGTAAATGAAAGCCAGGTTGTTTCCTGTTATAGGTAACGGGATCTTATGCCATCCTGGAATAACATGACGTGTTTAGAGGGAAAGTGTCCCTGGAGCAAAGTATCACTTCAAGCCGATACCTTTGTCTATTATTCGTGAGGAGAAAAATCGAATTCTTTGAATGCCTCAGCATAGTTATGAGAGCCACCCGTGCTGTCATTTTCCACACCAAGCCGCGCTGTGCTTTGCAAGTCAAAGCTGTATTTAGGAAGCACACTGCAAATGTGCAATTGTCAGGCTTGTGTAGGAAAGCAGAAGGTCGGGAAGGCGCTATCACACCGTGAGCGTCTCGTGTCAGGAGCCAGGGTAGGTAAGCATTGCACCTTTCCTAATTAATTCTTTCACAGGTTCCTCTCCTGCACAAGATGTTGGCTGGTAGCAACGATTTACTAGTCCATATATTTCCACGTTTACCTATTGACCCCGCAGTAAATGATTGTTCCTTTTCACAATCAATGTGCTATATGGAAGCTTCTGTCTTTTCTGCCACAATAGAGGCTTCACACCTCTTTGTGCCGGCGTCGAACATACGGTAATATATTATGCTGTTTTTTTTAGTTGCATTAAATAGAGGATGGGTG